>NC_087086.1:28502648-28805792 GCF_036172545.1 Culicoides brevitarsis | reverse complement strand
CACCACGTCTTCCGAAGTCATAAAGTTCCAAATGCCGTCGCAAGCTAAGACCATAAACTCATCTTGGGGTGTCAGTGTGAGTTTTCGCACGTTGGGAAGGGCTGAAATCATTTGTTCCTCGGGCGGTAGATCTTTGTTCTAATAAAAAAAAAAATAAATTTTTTCATAAAATTAATAAATTTTCAACGAAAAAGAAAAAAACTTACTGTTTTGTATCCATGATCGCCAATAGCTCTCGATAAATTAAGTCCCCCATTTACACGACCGTCAACAGTAACTCGTCCTCCGGCTTTCTTGATGCGATCAAACTCAATTTGATCTTCTTTCTGGCTTGTGGTCCAAACTCATCTCGATCGTCTCCCCGGCACGACAAATCACGCAACGGGAGTCACCTGTGAGTGAATTGTCGTCCGAAACGTTCCAAAACGATTTTTGTGTAAAAATTTCTGTTCAATAAAAAAAAAATTAGTCTCTCGACGAAAAACGAAAAAGATTAACAATTTTTCTTTTTTCAACGCTATCGACTGTCGAGATTTTTTACCTTTTTGTGCTGGATTATTTTGTTGTTTTTGCAAGCTTGACGGCACTTCAGATTTTGCGACAAAGTAAATTTTCTATTATTGACATTTTCTACCATTTTTCGTCTATTTTTGTTTACACGGAAACCATCGATTCAACGGCCAAAGTTTTTTTGTCTCATTCACTTGATTTGAGCTTGCATTTTTTATATTTATTTAATGAAAAGCCAGCAAAGTTGATATTCTTGCGCAAATTGATCCAATACAAACAAAAAAAAACCGACGTTTGACATTCTTCTGACAGCAATGTGAGAGGAGTTTACCCGATAAAAAAGATAACGGATCTCGTCCCTTTGCGAGATATATTCGTGCGAATTAAACATCAAGCAGCATCATTTATTCAATTTTCACCATGGACCACAACAATCCACCCGCAACATCAACTCCAGCAAGTTCCAACCGCGTCGGCGGACCCGAAGGACTTGCAAATCAACCAGGTAAGATTAGTTTAAGTGAAAAAAATAGGATTTAAAAAAATATTTTTAAGTGTGTTCCGCAATGCATCAGCTTTTTTGTCAATAAGAGCTGTAAATCTGTACGAAATGATTTTGCATTCAACACAAAAATTTGAATGAGCGTTAATATTTTAGATATTTTATTAGATGTATGGGGTGGACAAAAAGTTGTCAGAAATCAATGGATCATATTTTTACCGCATTTCGAAGAAAAAAAATTATAAAAAAAAATATTTTAAAAAGATGCTTTTTTATTTGGGGCCCTAAAAAGTTGAAAATAAATGAAAGTTTTTCAAAAATTAAGCAAAAGAAAAAAACAATTTTACTTCAATTACTTTTCACTTACATTTGAAGTTATTCTCACTTATTTTGGCCTCGCATGCTTTTTTCTTTTGCTTAAATTTTGAAAAACTTTCATTTATTTTCAACTTTTTAGGGCCCCAAATAAAAAAGCATCTTTTTAAAATATTTTTTTTATAATTTTTTATTTTATACTTTTTAGTTATTACAAAAGATGTAATTTTTCCTTAAAATTTTATGAGGTTTTAAAAAATTTTCGAAGATTTTATGAAGTTTCTCGAACATTCTTTGAAGTTTCTAGAACATTCTATGAAGTTTCGAGAACATTCTATGAAGTTTCGAGAACATTCTATGAAGTTTCTAGAACATTCGATGACTTTCTAGAACATTCTATGAACTTTCTCGAACATTTTATGAAGACCCAATGCACATTCTAAAACCTTGCCCCAGTGCACATTTAAAGTCTTGAAGCCAATACACATTTTGAACTTATCCGACCAATACCTAATGCGATAAAGAGTTATAGCGCCATCTATATTCTCAGTATGTAACTAAGAGCGTGACACGATGACAAACAGAAAACATTGAAATTTAAATAAAAAAGCATATAAAAATTGTAGAAAGAATTTTTTTGTAAGATATTAACGCACAAACAAATTTTGAAAGAATTTCATGGATTAGGAGTTTATCGAATGTCTTTTTTCTTGTTTTAGCTATCCGTCCTAGTAACCTCCCGCCACCCCCACCTAACATGTCACCGGACGTAGCCTGGTTGGCTCTCTATCTCGATCAAGTTTGGCAAAAACTAGTCGGGATAGAAAATCGGCTGACTACTGCTGAACTGGCAATCCAGCAGGTTGGTCAGGACCCGTTTCACGGAATGTCACCGATTGTGGCCGAACCGGTGCTGGGAGCGGAGCACTCGGATGCCCAATCAATTCCTGTCTTAGACAATCAGGTCTTAGACAATCAGGTCTTAGACAATCCAGGTAGCCAGCCAGAAGATCAACGCCCTCAGACGCCTTCTCCATCAGAAGCCGAAGGTCATCCGATCGTCGGTTTTCCGATCGACGTCAACACGTTCGGAGAACTCAATATTCATCTGAGGGATTGTGACGATTGCTGCGGTGACTTCAAAAATTTTTTGCTCGAAGAAGTTGAGCCAAAGCCGGAGGTCACAGAAACCATCAAAACTGTTGCCGAAGGTCTGTTTGACGACGATTTGCGTCAAGAACTTTGTTGGGCATCGTCGCGTCGAGTTGGCAGGAACGTTTCTTTGAAAAGAACGAAGGCCTTCACGATCATCAGAGAAGTCTTCGAGAGATGGTATCCTGGCGAGGACATTCCGAAAAAATGGCAGACGTACGTCAACAATCATCGAGCAAGACCCTAGGAGATGGATAATGGTTTGATAATGGAACAGCAGTTCCTGCCTAAATCCGCCATAGGATTCAAGCCTATGCCAGTCCCAAGCCTGGATAAAGGATGAGGGGGCATTAAAACTTTGAAATAAAAATAAAAAATTTCTTTCTAAATGCATTTTTTTATTTTAATTTAATAAGACCGTTCTAATTTTTTTCCGATGTTTTTGTATGAGTCTGAAGTTTTCACCTGTGAAAAAAATTTCGATTTTGCACTTAAGAAACCATGCTCAATAATGCCCAAAAAAACGCCTAATGCCTTTTAAGGCTATTTAAGCCCCTAAATCACTGAAAATAAGTTCCAAAGCAATAAATAGATTAGGTTACTTGTTAGAAGTCGATTTTTCGAGTTTTCTTTAACTTTGCGACAGAAAAATTTCACGAATTCTCAGGGTTTTCATCTGAAATCTTTACAGACATGCTTAATAGCATATCAGACCCATAGAAAGATTCAAAATTTTGACCGTTGAAAAGTCATTTTTTTCGATTTTTTGGAATTTTTTAAATTTCTAGAGAGATATTAAAAGTAGATGTAAATATTTTATAAAAGAGAATATTTTTATTAAATTGGTATAATATTCAATATTTTTAAAGACGATAAAGTCATGGAATTTTGTTAAATTTAAAATATTTTTGAGATTTTTCAGCATAACAAAATTAAATTTCTATTATTTATCATCAATAAAAATAAATTATTGTTTTTAAGAAATCGACTGATTCGCCTTTAAATATTAAGTAGATTTTGAAAAAAATGAAAAATTTTTGCAAAGTTATTTTTCGAGAATATTTTTTGAAATATTTGATGCCAATCGTTAAATTATTTCGCTCATAAATCACGTATTCGTTGTGCTAGACACCTCGTTGTAGGCTCATAATTTTCGTAATTTGTTCTACTTATCTCTAAGCATACACTCGACACCCTTACGTGATGCATTCATCCCAAAAATGGGGATAAACCATCAAAAATAGTCGAAAAATCAAGCAAAACTTTCGATTGGTGCATGAAAAAATTATATTTTTCTCCATAATATTTTTTTCTGCACTGAAAATGACCAATAATGACAAATATTAACTAAAACAGACGAAAAAACTTATTTGGACATTTTTTAAAATTTTTTTGAATGTTTTTGAACTACAAAAATTTGTGCCATACTTGCCTAAATAATATTACTTAAAATATTTTATAAAAAAGAAAAAAAATATGATTGAAGAATGATTGTAATAAATAAATGAAAAGAGATAGATTTGACAAAAATGGCTTTGACACAGTTTTTGATTTAGTTTTTTTATTTAGTTTTGCACTTGATTTAGTTTTCAAAACAAAACTATGTCAAAGAAAAAAATTTTTTTCAGTTTCAATTTTTTGGCAGTTTTAAGTTATAAAATGATTAAAAATGATAAATTAGAGCCTTCTGACAGATTTTCATCCATTGGGAGCAAGATTTGACAAAAATGGCTTTGACACAGTTTTTGACACAGTTTTTTTTATTTAGTTTTGCTCTTGATTTAGTTTTCAAAACAAAACTATGTCAAAGAAAAAAATTTTTTTCAGTTTCAATTTTTTGGCAGTTTTAAGTTATAAAATGATTAAAAATGATAAATTAGAGCCTTCTGACAGATTTTCATCCATTGGGAGCAAGATTTGACAAAAATGGTTTTTGACACAGTTTTTTTATTTAGTTTTGCTCTTGATTTAGTTTTCAAAACAAAACTATGTCAAAGAAAAAAATTTTTTTCAGTTTCAATTTTTTGGCAGTTTTAAGTTATAAAATGATTAAAAATGATAAATTAGAGCCTTCTGACAGATTTTCATCCATTGGGAGCAAGATTTGACAAAAATGGCTTTGACACAGTTTTTGACACAGTTTTTTTATTTAGTTTTGCTCTTGATTTAGTTTTTCTGACAGATTTTCATCCATTGGGAGCAAGATTTGACAAAAATGGCTTTGACACAGTTTTTTTATTTAGTTTTGCTCTTGATTTAGTTTTCAAAACAAAACTATGTCAAAGAAAAAAATTTTTTTCAGTTTCAATTTTTTGGCAGTTTTAAGTTATAAAATGATTAAAAATGATAAATTAGAGCCTTCTGACAGATTTTCATCCATTGGGAGCAAGATTTGACAAAAATGGCTTTGACACAGTTTTTGACACAGTTTTTTTATTTAGTTTTGCTCTTGATTTAGTTTTCAAAACAAAACTATGTCAAAGAAAAAAATTTTTTTCAGTTTCAATTTTTTGGCAGTTTTAAGTTATAAAATGATTAAAAATGATAAATTAGAGCCTTCTGACAGATTTTCATCCATTGGGAGCAAGATTTGACAAAAATGGCTTTGACACAGTTTTTGACACAGTTTTTTTTATTTAGTTTTGCTCTTGATTTAGTTTTCAAAACAAAACTATGTCAAAGAAAAAAATTTTTTTCAGTTTCAATTTTTTGGCAGTTTTAAGTTATAAAATGATTAAAAATGATAAATTAGAGCCTTCTGACAGATTTTCATCCATTGGGAGCAAGATTTGACAAAAATGGCTTTGACACAGTTTTTGACACAGTTTTTTTTATTTAGTTTTGCTCTTGATTTAGTTTTCAAAACAAAACTATGTCAAAGAAAAAAATTTTTTTCAGTTTCAATTTTTTGGCAGTTTTAAGTTATAAAATGATTAAAAATGATAAATTAGAGCCTTCTGACAGATTTTCATCCATTGGGAGCAAGATTTGACAAAAATGTTTTTGACACAGTTTTTTTGCTCTTGATTTAGTTTTCAAAACAAAACTATGTCAAAGAAAAAATTTTTTTTCAGTTTCAATTTTTTGGCAGTTTTAAGTTATAAAATGATTAAAAATGATAAATTAGAGCCTTCTGACAGATTTTCATCCATTGGGAGCAAGATTTGACAAAAATGGCTTTGACACAGTTTTTGACACAGTTTTTTTATTTAGTTTTGCTCTTGATTTAGTTTTCAAAACAAAACTATGTCAAAGAAAAAAATTTTTTTCAGTTTCAATTTTTTGGCAGTTTTAAGTTATAAAATGATTAAAAATGATAAATTAGAGCCTTCTGACAGATTTTCATCCATTGGGAGCAAGATTTGACAAAAATGGCTTTGACACAGTTTTTGACACAGTTTTTTTATTTAGTTTTGCTCTTGATTTAGTTTTCAAAACAAAACTATGTCAAAGAAAAAAATTTTTTTCAGTTTCAATTTTTTGGCAGTTTTAAGTTATAAAATGATTAAAAATGATAAATTAGAGCCTTCTGACAGATTTTCATCCATTGGGAGCAAGATTTGACAAAAATGGCTTTGACACAGTTTTTGACACAGTTTTTTTATTTAGTTTTGCTCTTGATTTAGTTTTCAAAACAAAACTATGTCAAAGAAAAAAATTTTTTTCAGTTTCAATTTTTTGGCAGTTTTAAGTTATAAAATGATTAAAAATGATAAATTAGAGCCTTCTGACAGATTTTCATCCATTGGGAGCAAGATTTGACAAAAATGGCTTTGACACAGTTTTTGACACAGTTTTTTTATTTAGTTTTGCTCTTGATTTAGTTTTCAAAACAAAACTATGTCAAAGAAAAAAATTTTTTTCAGTTTCAATTTTTTGGCAGTTTTAAGTTATAAAATGATTAAAAATGATAAATTAGAGCCTTCTGACAGATTTTCATCCATTGGGAGCAAGATTTGACAAAAATGGCTTTGACACAGTTTTTGACACAGTTTTTTTATTTAGTTTTGCTCTTGATTTAGTTTTCAAAACAAAACTATGTCAAAGAAAAAAATTTTTTTCAGTTTCAATTTTTTGGCAGTTTTAAGTTATAAAATGATTAAAAATGATAAATTAGAGCCTTCTGACAGATTTTCATCCATTGGGAGCAAGATTTGACAAAAATGGCTTTGACACAGTTTTTGACACAGTTTTTTTATTTAGTTTTGCTCTTGATTTAGTTTTCAAAACAAAACTATGTCAAAGAAAAAAATTTTTTTCAGTTTCAATTTTTTGGCAGTTTTAAGTTATAAAATGATTAAAAATGATAAATTAGAGCCTTCTGACAGATTTTCATCCATTGGGAGCAAGATTTGACAAAAATGGCTTTGACACAGTTTTTGACACAGTTTTTTTATTTAGTTTTGCTCTTGATTTAGTTTTCAAAACAAAACTATGTCAAAGAAAAAAATTTTTTTCAGTTTCAATTTTTTGGCAGTTTTAAGTTATAAAATGATTAAAAATGATAAATTAGAGCCTTCTGACAGATTTTCATCCATTGGGAGCAAGATTTGACAAAAATGGCTTTGACACAGTTTTTGACACAGTTTTTTTATTTAGTTTTGCTCTTGATTTAGTTTTCAAAACAAAACTATGTCAAAGAAAAAAATTTTTTTCAGTTTCAATTTTTTGGCAGTTTTAAGTTATAAAATGATTAAAAATGATAAATTAGAGCCTTCTGACAGATTTTCATCCATTGGGAGCAAGATTTGACAAAAATGGCTTCTGACAGATTTTCATCCATTGGGAGCAAGATTTGACAAAAATTTTGACACAGTTTTTTTATTTAGTTTTGCTCTTGATTTAGTTTTCAAAACAAAACTATGTCAAAGAAAAAAATTTTTTTCAGTTTCAATTTTTTGGCAGTTTTAAGTTATAAAATGATTAAAAATGATAAATTAGAGCCTTCTGACAGATTTTCATCCATTGGGAGCAAGATTTGACAAAAATGGCTTTGACACAGTTTTTGACACAGTTTTTTTATTTAGTTTTGCTCTTGATTTAGTTTTCAAAACAAAACTATGTCAAAGAAAAAAATTTTTTTCAGTTTCAATTTTTTGGCAGTTTTAAGTTATAAAATGATTAAAAATGATAAATTAGAGCCTTCTGACAGATTTTCATCCATTGGGAGCAAGATTTGACAAAAATGGCTTTGACACAGTTTTTGACACAGTTTTTTTATTTAGTTTTGCTCTTGATTTAGTTTTCAAAACAAAACTATGTCAAAGAAAAAAATTTTTTTCAGTTTCATTTTTTTCAGTTTCAATTTTTTGGCAGTTTTAAGTTATAAAATGATTAAAAATGATAAATTAGAGCCTTCTGACAGATTTTCATCCATTGGGAGCAAGATTTGACAAAAATGGCTTTGACACAGTTTTTGACACAGTTTTTTTATTTAGTTTTGCTCTTGATTTAGTTTTCAAAACAAAACTATGTCAAAGAAAAAAATTTTTTTCAGTTTCAATTTTTTGGCAGTTTTAAGTTATAAAATGATTAAAAATGATAAATTAGAGCCTTCTGACAGATTTTCATCCATTGGGAGCAAGATTTGACAAAAATGGCTTTGACACAGTTTTTTTGCTCTTGATTTAGTTTTTAAGACAAAACTATGTCAAAGTAAAAATTTTTTTTCAGTTTCAATTTTTTGGCAGTTTTAAGTTATAAAATGATTAAAAATGATAAATTAGAGCCTTCTGACAGATTTTCATCCATTGGGAGCAAGATTTGACAAAAATGGCTTTGACACAGTTTTTGACACAGTTTTTTTATTTAGTTTTGCTCTTGATTTAGTTTTCAAAACAAAACTATGTCAAAGAAAAAAATTTTTTTCAGTTTCAATTTTTTGGCAGTTTTAAGTTATAAAATGATTAAAAATGATAAATTAGAGCCTTCTGACAGATTTTCATCCATTGGGAGCAAGATTTGACAAAAATGGCTTTGACACAGTTTTTGACACAGTTTTTTTATTTAGTTTTGCTCTTGATTTAGTTTTCAAAACAAAACTATGTCAAAGAAAAAAATTTTTTTCAGTTTCAATTTTTTGGCAGTTTTAAGTTATAAAATGATTAAAAATGATAAATTAGAGCCTTCTGACAGATTTTCATCCATTGGGAGCAAGATTTGACAAAAATGGCTTTGACACAGTTTTTGACACAGTTTTTTTATTTAGTTTTGCTCTTGATTTAGTTTTCAAAACAAAACTATGTCAAAGAAAAAAATTTTTTTCAGTTTCAATTTTTTGGCAGTTTTAAGTTATAAAATGATTAAAAATGATAAATTTATGTCAAAGAAAAAATTTTTTTTCAGTTTCAATTTTTTGGCAGTTTTAAGTTATAAAATGATTAAAAATGATAAATTAGAGCCTTCTGACAGATTTTCATCCATTGGGAGCAAGATTTGACAAAAATGGCTTTGACACAGTTTTTTTATTTAGTTTTGCTCTTGATTTAGTTTTCAAAACAAAACTATGTCAAAGAAAAAAATTTTTTTTCAGTTTCAATTTTTTGGCAGTTTTAAGTTATAAAATGATTAAAAATGATAAATTAGAGCCTTCTGACAGATTTTCATCCATTGGGAGCAAGATTTGACAAAAATGGCTTTGACACAGTTTTTGACACAGTTTTTTTATTTAGTTTTGCTCTTGATTTAGTTTTCAAAACAAAACTATGTCAAAGAAAAAAATTTTTTTCAGTTTCAATTTTTTGGCAGTTTTAAGTTATAAAATGATTAAAAATGATAAATTAGAGCCTTCTGACAGATTTTCATCCATTGGGAGCAAGATTTGACAAAAATGGCTTTGACACAGTTTTTGACACAGTTTTTTTATTTAGTTTTGCTCTTGATTTAGTTTTCAAAACAAAACTATGTCAAAGAAAAAAATTTTTTTCAGTTTCAATTTTTTGGCAGTTTTAAGTTATAAAATGATTAAAAATGATAAATTAGAGCCTTCTGACAGATTTTCATCCATTGGGAGCAAGATTTGACAAAAATGGCTTTGACACAGTTTTTGACACAGTTTTTTTATTTAGTTTTGCTCTTGATTTAGTTTTCAAAACAAAACTATGTCAAAGAAAAAAATTTTTTTCAGTTTCAATTTTTTGGCAGTTTTAAGTTATAAAATGATTAAAAATGATAAATTAGAGCCTTCTGACAGATTTTCATCCATTGGGAGCAAGATTTGACAAAAATGGCTTTGACACAGTTTTTGACACAGTTTTTTTTATTTAGTTTTGCTCTTGATTTAGTTTTCAAAACAAAACTATGTCAAAGAAAAAATTTTTTTCAGTTTCAATTTTTTGGCAGTTTTAAGTTATAAAATGATTAAAAATGATAAATAAGAGCCTTCTGACAGATTTTCATCCATTGGAGCAAGATTTGACAAAAATGGCTTTGACACAGTTTTTGACACAGTTTTTTTATTTAGTTTTGCTCTTGATTTAGTTTTCAAAACAAAACTATGTCAAAGAAAAAAATTTTTTTCAGTTTCAATTTTTTGGCAGTTTTAAGTTATAAAATGATTAAAAATGATAAATTAGAGCCTTCTGACAGATTTTCATCCATTGGGAGCAAGATTTGACAAAAATGGCTTTGACACAGTTTTTGACACAGTTTTTTTGCTCTTGATTTAGTTTTCAAAACAAAACTATGCCAAAGAAAAAAATTTTTTTCAGTTTCAATTTTTTGGCAGTTTTAAGTTATAAAATGATTAAAAATGATAAATTAGAGCCTTCTGACAGATTTTCATCCATTGGGAGCAAGATTTGACAAAAATGGCTTTGACACAGTTTTTGACACAGTTTTTTTATTTAGTTTTGCTCTTGATTTAGTTTTCAAAACAAAACTATGTCAAAGAAAAAAATTTTTTTCAGTTTCAATTTTTTGGCAGTTTTAAGTTATAAAATGATTAAAAATGATAAATTAGAGCCTTCTGACAGATTTTCATCCATTGGGAGCAAGATTTGACAAAAATGGCTTTGACACAGTTTTTGACACAGTTTTTTTATTTAGTTTTGCTCTTGATTTAGTTTTCAAAACAAAACTATGTCAAAGAAAAAAATTTTTTTCAGTTTCAATTTTTTGGCAGTTTTAAGTTATAAAATGATTAAAAATGATAAATTAGAGCCTTCTGACAGATTTTCATCCATTGGGAGCAAGATTTGACAAAAATGGCTTTGACACAGTTTTTGACACAGTTTTTTTATTTAGTTTTGCTCTTGATTTAGTTTTCAAAACAAAACTATGTCAAAGAAAAAAATTTTTTTTCAGTTTCAATTTTTTGGCAGTTTTAAGTTATAAAATGATTAAAAATGATAAATTAGAGCCTTCTGACAGATTTTCATCCATTGGGAGCAAGATTTGACAAAAATGGCTTTGACACAGTTTTTGACACAGTTTTTTTATTTAGTTTTGCTCTTGATTTAGTTTTCAAAACAAAACTATGTCAAAGAAAAAAATTTTTTTCAGTTTCAATTTTTTGGCAGTTTTAAGTTATAAAATGATTAAAAATGATAAATTAGAGCCTTCTGACAGATTTTCATCCATTGGGAGCAAGATTTGACAAAAATGGCTTTGACACAGTTTTTGACACAGTTTTTTTATTTAGTTTTGCTCTTGATTTAGTTTTCAAAACAAAACTATGTCAAAGAAAAAAATTTTTTTCAGTTTCAATTTTTTGGCAGTTTTAAGTTATAAAATGATTAAAAATGATAAATTAGAGCCTTCTGACAGATTTTCATCCATTGGGAGCAAGATTTGACAAAAATGGCTTTGACACAGTTTTTGACACAGTTTTTTTATTTAGTTTTGCTCTTGATTTAGTTTTCAAAACAAAACTATGTCAAAGAAAAAAATTTTTTTCAGTTTCAATTTTTTGGCAGTTTTAAGTTATAAAATGATTAAAAATGATAAATTAGAGCCTTCTGACAGATTTTCATCCATTGGGAGCAAGATTTGACAAAAATGGCTTTGACACAGTTTTTGACACAGTTTTTTTATTTAGTTTTGCTCTTGATTTAGTTTTCAAAACAAAACTATGTCAAAGAAAAAAATTTTTTTCAGTTTCAATTTTTTGGCAGTTTTAAGTTATAAAATGATTAAAAATGATAAATTAGAGCCTTCTTTGACACAGTTTTTTTATTTAGTTTTGCTCTTGATTTAGTTTTCAAAACAAAACTATGTCAAAGAAAAAAATTTTTTTCAGTTTCAATTTTTTGGCAGTTTTAAGTTATAAAATGATTAAAAATGATAAATTAGAGCCTTCTGACAGATTTTCATCCATTGGGAGCAAGATTTGACAAAAATGGCTTTGACACAGTTTTTTTATTTAGTTTTGCTCTTGATTTAGTTTTCAAAACAAAACTATGTCAAAGAAAAAAATTTTTTTCAGTTTCAATTTTTTGGCAGTTTTAAGTTATAAAATGATTAAAAATGATAAATTAGAGCCTTCTGACAGATTTTCATCCATTGGGAGCAAGATTTGACAAAAATGGCTTTGACACAGTTTTTGACACAGTTTTTTTATTTAGTTTTGCTCTTGATTTAGTTTTCAAAACAAAACTATGTCAAAGAAAAAAATTTTTTTCAGTTTCAATTTTTTGGCAGTTTTAAGTTATAAAATGATTAAAAATGATAAATTAGAGCCTTCTGACAGATTTTCATCCATTGGGAGCAAGATTTGACAAAAATGGCTTTGACACAGTTTTTGACACAGTTTTTTTATTTAGTTTTGCTCTTGATTTAGTTTTCAAAACAAAACTATGTCAAAGAAAAAAATTTTTTTTCAGTTTCAATTTTTTGGCAGTTTTAAGTTATAAAATGATTAAAAATGATAAATTAGAGCCTTCTGACAGATTTTCATCCATTGGGAGCAAGATTTGACAAAAATGGCTTTGACACAGTTTTTGACACAGTTTTTTTATTTAGTTTTGCTCTTGATTTAGTTTTCAAAACAAAACTATGTCAAAGAAAAAAATTTTTTTCAGTTTCAATTTTTTGGCAGTTTTAAGTTATAAAATGATTAAAAATGATAAATTAGAGCCTTCTGACAGATTTTCATCCATTGGGAGCAAGATTTGACAAAAATGGCTTTGACACAGTTTTTGACACAGTTTTTTTATTTAGTTTTGCTCTTGATTTAGTTTTCAAAACAAAACTATGTCAAAGAAAAAAATTTTTTTCAGTTTCAATTTTTTGGCAGTTTTAAGTTATAAAATGATTAAAAATGATAAATTAGAGCCTTCTGACAGATTTTCATCCATTGGGAGCAAGATTTGACAAAAATGGCTTTGACACAGTTTTTGACACAGTTTTTTTATTTAGTTTTGCTCAGTTTTTTTATTTAGTTTTGCTCTTGATTTAGTTTTCAAAACAAAACTATGTCAAATAAAAAAATTTTTTTTCAGTTTCAATTTTTTGGCAGTTTTAAGTTATAAAATGATTAAAAATGATAAATTAGAGCCTTCTGACAGATTTTCATCCATTGGGAGCAAGATTTGACAAAAATGGCTTTGACACAGTTTTTTTATTTAGTTTTGCTCTTGATTTAGTTTTCAAAACAAAACTATGTCAAAGAAAAAAATTTTTTTCAGTTTCAATTTTTTGGCAGTTTTAAGTTATAAAATGATTAAAAATGATAAATTAGAGCCTTCTGACAGATTTTCATCCATTGGGAGCAAGATTTGACAAAAATGGCTTTGACACATGGCTTTGACACAGTTTTTTTATTTAGTTTTGCTCTTGATTTAGTTTTCAAAACAAAACTATGTCAAAGAAAAAAATTTTTTTCAGTTTCAATTTTTTGGCAGTTTTAAGTTATAAAATGATTAAAAATGATAAATTAGAGCCTTCTGACAGATTTTCATCCATTGGGAGCAAGATTTGACAAAAATGGCTTTGACACAGTTTTTGACACAGTTTTTTTATTTAGTTTTGCTCTTGATTTAGTTTTCAAAACAAAACTATGTCAAAGAAAAAAATTTTTTTCAGTTTCAATTTTTTGGCAGTTTTAAGTTATAAAATGATTAAAAATGATAAATTAGAGCCTTCTGACAGATTTTCATCCATTGGGAGCAAGATTTGACAAAAATGGCTTTGACACAGTTTTTGATTTAGTTTTGCTCTTGATTTAGTTTTCAAAACAAAACTATGTCAAAGAAAAAAATTTTTTTCAGTTTCAATTTTTTGGCAGTTTTAAGTTATAAAATGATTAAAAATGATAAATTAGAGCCTTCTGACAGATTTTCATCCATTGGGAGCAAGATTTGACAAAAATGGCTTTTTCAGCTTTTAGTTTTGCTCTTGATTTAGTTATAAAATGATTAAAAATGACAACTATTCAAGATTTGACAAAAATGGCTTTGACACAGTTTTTGACACAAAAATGTCAAAGAAAAAAATTTTTTTCAGTTTCAATTTTTTGGCAGTTTTAAGTTATAAAATGATTAAAAATGATAAATTAGAGCCTTCTGACAGATTTTCATCCATTGGGAGCAAGATTTGACAAAAATGGTTTTGACACAGTTTTTTTGCTCTTGATTTAGTTTTCAAAACAAAACTATGTCAAAGAAAAAATTTTTTTTCAGTTTCAATTTTTTGGCAGTTTTAAGTTTTGACAGTTTTTTTATTTAGTTTTGCTCTTGATTTAGTTTTCAAAACAAAACTATGTCAAAGAAAAAAATAAAAATTTTTTTCAGTTTCAATTTTTTGCAAAAAAATCAGGCAGTTTTAAGAACAGAAATCATCAATTTTAGTTATAAAATGAATATTTATTCAATTTTGGCTTAAATATCAAAAAATGACTTGCAAAAAAAATCAGAGTTTGAACCTCCAAAGTCTGATTTTTTTGTTTCGTCAAATATCGACCCAATATGATCAGAAATCATCTTTTCAAAAAATGACTTGCAAAAAAAAAGTTTTTTTATTTAGTTTTGCTCTTGATTTAGTTTTCAAAACAAAACTATGTCAAAGAAAAAAATTTTTTTCAGTTTCAATTTTTTGGCAGTTTTAAGTTATAAAATGATTAAAAATGACCCAAATTGAACAGAAATCATCTTTAAAATGAATATTTATTCAATTTTTGGCTTAAAACTGATCAAAAAATGACTTGCAAAAAAAATCAGCGTTTGAACTTCAAAATGCTGATTTTTTTGTTTCGTCAAATATCGACCCATCTTTAGAATTTGACATCAAAATCATCTTTAGAATGAATATTTATTCAATTTTAGGCTTAAAACTGGTCAAAAAATGACTTGCAAAAAAAATCAGCGTTTGAACTTCAAAATGCTGATTTTTTTGTTTCGTCAAATATCGACCCAATATGAACAGAAATCATCTTTAGAATGAATATTTATTCAATTTTAGGCTTAAAACTGGTCAAAAAATGACTTGCAAAAAAAATCAGAGTTTGGAGGTTCAAACTCTGATTTTTTTGTTTCGTCAAATATCGACCCAATATGAACAGAAATCATCTTTAGAATGAATATTTATTCAATTTTAGGCTTAAAACTGGTCAAAAAATGACTTGCAAAAAAAATCAGAGTTTGAACCTCCAAACTCTGATTTTTTTGTTTCGTCAAATATCGACCCAATATGAACAGAAATCATCTTTAGAATGAATATTTATTCAATTTTAGGCTTAAAACTTCAAAAAATGACTTGCAAAAAAAATCAAAACCTCCAAACTCTGATTTTTTTGTTTCGTCAAATATCGACCCAATATGATCAGAAATCATCTTTAGAATGAATATTTATTCAATTTTAGGCTTAAAACTGGTCAAAAAATGACTTGCAAAAAAAATCAGAGTTTGAACCTCCAAACTCTGATTTTTTTGTTTCGTCAAATATCGACCCAATATGAACAGAAATCATCTTTAGAATGAATATTTATTCAATTTTAGGCTTAAAACTGGTCAAAAAATGACTTGCAAAAAAAATCAGCGTTTGAACCTCCAATCTCTGATTTTTTTGTTTCGTCAAATATCGACCCAATATGATCAGAAATCATCTTTAGAATGAATATTTATTCAATTTTAGGCTTAAAACTGGTCAAAAAATGACTTGCAAAAAAAATCAGAGTTTGAACCTCCAAACTCTGATTTTTTTATTTCGTCAAATATCGACCCAATATGCACAGAAATCATCTTTAGAATGAATATTTATTCAATTTTAGGCTTAAAACTGGTCAAAAAATGACTTGCAAAAAAAATCAGAGTTTGAACCTCCAAACTCTGATTTTTTTGTTTCGTCAAATATCGACCCAATATGAACAGAAATCATCTTTAGAATGAATATTTATTCAATTTTAGGCTTAAAACTGGTCAAAAAATGACTTGCAAAAAAAATCAGAGTTTGAACCTCCAAACTCTGATTTTTTTGTTTCGTCAAATATCGACCCAATATGAACAGAAATCATCTTTAGAATGAATATTTATTCAATTTTAGGCTTAAAACTGGTCAAAAAATGACTTGCAAAAAAAATCAGCGTTTGAACTTCAAAATGCTGATTTTTTTGTTTCGTCAAATATCGACCCAATATGATCAGAAATCATCTTTAGAATGAATATTTATTCAATTTTAGGCTTAAAACTGGTCAAAAAATGACTTGCAAAAAAAATCAGAGTTTGAACCCTCACAAACTTTCTGATTTTTTTGTTTCGTCAAATATCGACCCAATATGCACAGAAATCATCTTTAGAATGAATATTTATTCAATTTTAGGCTTAAAACTGGTCAAAAAATGACTTGCAAAAAAAATCAGAGTTTGAACCTCCAAACTCTGATTTTTTTGTTTCGTCAAATATCGACCCAATATGAACAGAAATCATCTTTAGAATGAATATTTATTCAATTTTAGGCTTAAAACTGGTCAAAAAGTGACTTGTAAAAAAATCAGAGTTTGAACCTTCAAACTCTGTTTCGTCAAATATCGACCCAATTTGATCAGAAATCATCTTTAGAATGAATATTTATTCAATTTTAGGCTTAAAACTGGTCAAAAAATGACTTGCAAAAAAAATCAGAGTGTGAACCTCCAAACTCTGATTTTTTTGTTTCGTCAAATATCGACCCAATATGAGCAGAAATCATCTTTAGAATGAATATTTATTCAATTTTAGGCTTAAAACTGGTCAAAAAATGACTTGCAAAAAAAATCAGAGTGTGAACCTCCAAACTCTGATTTTTTTATTTCGTCAAATATCGACCCAATATGCACAGAAATCATCTTTAGAATGAATATTTATTCAATTTTAGGCTTAAAACTGGTCAAAAAATGACTTGCAAAAAAAATCAGAGTGTGAACCTCCAAACTCTGATTTTTTTATTTCGTCAAATATCGACCCAATATGCACAGAAATCATCTTTAGAATGAATATTTATTCAATTTTAGGCTTAAAACTGGTCAAAAAATGACTTGCAAAAAAAATCAGAGTTTGAACCTCCAAACTCTGATTTTTTTGTTTCGTCAAATATCGACCCAATATGAACAGAAATCATCTTTAGAATGAATATTTATTCAATTTTAGGCTTAAAACTGGTCAAAAAATGACTTGCAAAAAAAATCAGAGTTTGAACCTCCAAACTCTGATTTTTTTGTTTCGTCAAATATCGACCCAATATGAACAGAAATCATCTTTAGAATGAATATTTATTCAATTTTAGGCTTAAAACTGGTCAAAAAATGACTTGCAAAAAAAATCAGAGTTTGAACCTCCAAACTCTGATTTTTTTGTTTCGTCAAATATCGACCCAATATGAACAGAAATCATCTTTAGAATGAATATTTATTCAATTTTAGGCTTAAAACTGGTCAAAAAATGACTTGCAAAAAAAATCAGCGTTTGAACCTCCAAACTCTGATTTTTTTATTTCGTCAAATATCGACCCAATATGCACAGAAATCATCTTTAGAATGAATATTTATTCAATTTTAGGCTTAAAACTGGTCAAAAAATGACTTGCAAAAAAAATCAGAGTTTGAACCTCCAAACTCTGATTTTTTTGTTTCGTCAAATATCGACCCAATATGCACAGAAATCATCTTTAGAATGAATATTTATTCAATTTTAGGCTTAAAACTGGTCAAAAAATGACTTGCAAAAAAAATCAGAGTTTGAACCTCCAAACTCTGATTTTTTTGTTTCGTCAAATATCGACCCAATATGAACAGAAATCATCTTTAGAATGAATATTTATTCAATTTTAGGCTTAAAACTGGTCAAAAAATGACTTGCAAAAAAAATCAGAGTTTGAACCTCCAAACTCTGATTTTTTTGTTTCGTCAAATATCGACCCAATATGCACAGAAATCATCTTTAGAATGAATATTTATTCAATTTTAGGCTTAAAACTGGTCAAAAAATGACTTGCAAAAAAAATCAGAGTTTGAACCTCCAAACTCTGATTTTTTTGTTTCGTCAAATATCGACCCAATATGCACAGAAATCATCTTTAGAATGAATATTTATTCAATTTTAGGCTTAAAACTGGTCAAAAAATGACTTGCAAAAAAAATCAGAGTTTGAACCTCCAAACTCTGATTTTTTTGTTTCGTCAAATATCGACCCAATATGAACAGAAATCATCTTTAGAATGAATATTTATTCAATTTTAGGCTTAAAACTGGTCAAAAAATGACTTGCAAAAAAAATCAGCGTTTGAACTTCAAAATGCTGATTTTTTTGTTTCGTCAAATATCGACCCAATATGATCAGAAATCATCTTTAGAATGAATATTTATTCAATTTTAGGCTTAAAACTGGTCAAAAAATGACTTGCAAAAAAAATCAGAGTTTGAACCTCCAAACTCTGATTTTTTTATTTCGTCAAATATCGACCCAATATGCACAGAAATCATCTTTAGAATGAATATTTATTCAATTTTAGGCTTAAAACTGGTCAAAAAATGACTTGCAAAAAAAATCAGAGTGTGAACCTCCAAACTCTGATTTTTTTATTTCGTCAAATATCGACCCAATATGCACAGAAATCATCTTTAGAATGAATATTTATTCAATTTTAGGCTTAAAACTGGTCAAAAAATGACTTGCAAAAAAAATCAGAGTTTGAACCTCCAAACTCTGATTTTTTTGTTTCGTCAAATATCGACCCAATATGAACAGAAATCATCTTTAGAATGAATATTTATTCAATTTTAGGCTTAAAACTGGTCAAAAAATGACTTGCAAAAAAAATCAGCGTTTGAACTTCAAAATGCTGATTTTTTTGTTTCGTCAAATATCGACCCAATTTGATCAGAAATCATCTTTAGAATGAATATTTATTCAATTTTAGGCTTAAAACTGGTCAAAAAATGACTTGCAAAAAAAATCAGAGTTTGAACCTCCAAACTCTGATTTTTTTATTTCGTCAAATATCGACCCAATATGCACAGAAATCATCTTTAGAATGAATATTTATTCAATTTTAGGCTTAAAACTGGTCAAAAAATGACTTGCAAAAAAAATCAGAGTTTGAACCTCCAAACTCTGATTTTTTTGTTTCGTCAAATATCGACCCAATCTGAACAGAAATCATCTTTAGAATGAATATTTATTCAATTTTAGGCTTAAAACTGATCAAAAAATGACTTGCAAAAAAAATCAGCGTTTGAACTTCAAAATGCTGATTTTTTTGTTTCGTCAAATATCGACCCAATATGATCAGAAATCATCTTTAGAATGAATATTTATTCAATTTTTGGCTTAAAACCGCCAAAAAATGATTGCAAAAAAAATCAGATTCAATTTTTTTAGTCAAATATCGCAATATGAACAGAAATCATCTTTAGAATGAATATTTATTCAATTTTAGGCTTAAAACTGGTCAAAAAATGACTTGCAAAAAAAATCAGAGTTTGAACCTCCAAACTCTGATTTTTTTATTTCGTCAAATATCGACCCAATATGCACAGAAATCATCTTTAGAATGAATATTTATTCAATTTTAGGCTTAAAACTGGTCAAAAAATGACTTGCAAAAAAAATCAGCGTTTGAACTTCAAAATGCTGATTTTTTTGTTTCGTCAAATATCGACCCAATATGATCAGAAATCATCTTTAGAATGAATATTTATTCAATTTTAGGCTTAAAACTGGTCAAAAAATGACTTGCAAAAAAAATCAGAGTTTGAACCTCCAAACTCTGATTTTTTTGTTTCGTCAAATATCGACCCAATATGAACAGAAATCATCTTTAGAATGAATATTTATTCAATTTTAGGCTTAAAACTGATCAAAAAATGACTTGCAAAAAAAATCAGAGTTTGAACCTCCAAACTCTGATTTTTTTGTTTCGTCAAATATCGACCCAATATGAACAGAAATCATCTTTAGAATGAATATTTATTCAATTTTAGGCTTAAAACTGATCAAAAAATGACTTGCAAAAAAAATCAGAGTTTGGAGGTTCAAACTCTGATTTTTTTGTTTCGTCAAATATCGACCCAATATGAACAGAAATCATCTTTAGAATGAATATTTATTCAATTTTAGGCTTAAAACTGATCAAAAAATGACTTGCAAAAAAAATCAGAGTTTGAACCTTCAAACTCTGATTTTTTTGTTTCGTCAAATATCGACCCAATATGATCAGAAATCATCTTTAGAATGAATATTTATTCAATTTTAGGCTTAAAAGTGATCAAAAAATGACTTGCAAAAAAAATCAGAGTTTGAACCTTCAAACTCTGATTTTTTTGTTTCGTCAAATATCGACCCAATATGAACAGAAATCATCTTTAGAATGAATATTTATTCAATTTTAGGCTTAAAAGTGATCAAAAAATGACTTTCAAAAAAAATCAGCGTTTGAACTTCAAAATGCTGATTTTTTTGTTTCGTCAAATATCGACCCAATATGATCAGAAATCATCTTTAGAATGAATATTTATTCAATTTTAGGCTTAAAACTGATCAAAAAATGACTTGCAAAAAAAATCAGAGTATGAACCTCCAAAGTCGACGGTGGGAAATTTAGGATCGTCGACACAATATTTTTTAATTAAAAAATAATTTCATTAAAATAAAATTTTCATAATTTTGAGAAAATGTGTGATATTAGCTTAGATTTCTACATATAATAATTTCGATTATGAATGGGTTTTTAATGCCATGTGGATGAACTTGCACAAATTTTTCACTAAACAGAGTTTAGCAACACAGAAAGAGTCTACCTGATAAAAAAAAGCTTGTCTTTCCCTAACTGGTTAAAAAATGTATAAAATTGACTTAATTAAGGTTTTTTTTTTATTGTTTTGGGGTAAATATAGTTTTGGGAGATGAGTTTGGTTCCCGGGAAAAAATAAACTTTTTCCATGTCTGTTCTAAAATTCGCAACCAAACCGGAAGCCCGAGTTTTAATTCCATTTTCTGTCGCACTTCCGCTTTGGTAGCTCCAAACAGGATATGGACCTGATGCCTGTAGCGCCATCTGTAGTTGAAGTTTTCTGTGCGCTGGGATTCATCACGTGCATTCGTCTCACCAACTCCCCGACAAAATTAGGGTGACCTGCACCACTTCAAAACAAATTTCTCCCAGGCAGTCAGTCAACAACTGAACTTCGTCGGGTGCGCGTCATCAAATTTAGTCTCGTCCTATATTTTTTGTGAAAATGAGAGAAAATTCGCGTGAAAATTAGTTAAAAATTAGCCATAAATAACGAAAAACCAAAATAAATGAGGTGAATGTTCATAGTACGCCGGAAAACAGGACTACGAAGTGCACAAAAATCACGCTCGTCGACCATTTTGTTTGACGCAAAATTCTTCAGGAATTCCAGGTGAAAACCTGAGTTACCTGTAAATTATCAAAAAAATAAAATTAAATTAAATAAAAAAGGTAAAAAAATCAAAAAAATTAATTAAAAAAAAATATAAAAAAATATTCAAGTAAAAATACGAAGAAAAAAATAATTTAAAAGTGATATTTAATTAAATAACAGGAAATTCATTTAGTGCACATTCTTTGTCTGTGACTAACCAACGTCTTTTTTTACAACAACTACCTGTGGATTTCTGTGATTTTTACCTATACATGAAAAAATAAAATAAAAAAATAAATATTTTAATAAATAAAAAAAAAATCTTTGTCATTTTCAGGTGAATCATAAAAAATAAAGAGAAAAAATATCAAAAACATGTGAAAAATATTATTAAAATATAAAAAAAAAATAATAAATTAAAACAAAAAAATGAAGTGCCTCAAAAAATCAAATAAACTGCCTATTTTGCTGCTACTACTAACAATAGCCGCTGCGTCCAGAACAATAGTCAGTGCAAACAATGACAGCAAAAATGTAAATCAAAAGAGTGAAAGTGGCAATAAATCCGCGAATTCGCGAACCGTTCGACAGTCGAGCGTCAACGATGCCTATTTCGACGGTGGTCCCGTGACGCAAGAACTGCAGCACAGCAATTTCTACAATTACGACATCAATTATCGCGAACAACAGCAACAACAACCCGAACTGCGGCATCGCATCGACAATCACAAGCCCGCCTTCCGCGACTGCAAGTCATACAATCCGGTGGTGAAAGAGGAATTGCCTGCCGGCGCGTATGTCATTCAAGTGCGTGCCGACGACATTGACGAAAACGACGAAATCGAGTACAAATTCGTGTTGGCGCCCGCCGAAAGACCGCGTTTCCGTCTCGACTCCAAAACGGGCGTCATCACGACGCAGCACATCTTCGATCGCGACGAACCGATTCGCGAAAAGGAAATTTACATCACGGTCCGTGCCACAGACAACGGCTATCCGAAGCTCGATGACGTGTGCACGTTCAAGGTGACAATCGAGGATGTCAACGACAATCCGCCGGTCTTCGACAAGGTCAAGTACGACGAACGCATGAGCGAAGACACGAAAGTCAATCAAATTGTGACGCGTATTACGGCCTCCGACTTGGATGACGGCGACAACGGGTACATGGAATACGACATCATCAAGGAGAAGGACTACGAATATTTCCGCATTGACAAGGAAACGGGAAATTTGTTCCTTACGCGGCCCATTGATCGTCGCCCCGAAGATTCTTACACGATTACGGTGCGTGCCAGCAACGTCAAGAGCATGGAACAGGAGCAAGAGACCCAAACCGAGGTCAAAATTCGTGTTGTGGGCTCGAGTTTGCGTGCGCCGCAAATTATTCACACGTCGGGCGACACAATTACGCTCAAAGAAAATTTTGGCGAATACCAAAAGAAACTTTTCTCACTTTCCGCCATCTCGAATGTCGATGGAAAGCCCGATGTTGTCTTCGAACTCCTGAATGGTCGCACCGAACAAACCAACAGCAAGAAAACTTTCGTTGGGGACCAGCAAAAGAACGATTTTAGCATCATGCTGGGCAATCCGCTCGACTACGAAACGACCACAGACTACACCCTCACTGTCGTCGTTCGAAACGTTCATTTGCTGTCGGCCGAATACACGATTCGCGTAATTGTCGAAGACGTTAACGACAACATTCCCTTCTTTACGGAAGTCAATACGGGTACTGTGCTGGAAAATGAGCCTGTTGGGACGCAAGTTATGCAAGTCCGGGCTTTTGATATGGATGGCACGTCAGCGAATAATATTGTGTCGTTTGAACTCGTGGACAACAAGGAATTCTTCGAAATTGACGAGCATACGGGAAATATTACGACGCTTAAGGAATTCGATCGGGAGGAACGGGATACGTACAATGTGAAGGTGCTGGCGAAAGATAACTCGCCATCGGCTTTGTATAAAACGGGAAAACCGAATCAGGGACAGCAAGTTTTCGCCATTACGATTGGGGATAAAAATGATCATAGTCCCAAATTTAAACATGATGAATATATTGCGAATACGGTAAGTTTGAAATTTTATTTTATTTTTTTGATTGATTTAATTTTACATTTTTTGCTTTATAAATTTTTTTTTTTAAATATTTCCTGAATAATTTTTGGTCGAAGATTATCAAAAGATGTTTCTGTTATTAAATTAATGATGAAAAAAATTTGTAACAATTCTTTTTTCAAAAAAAATCTGATAAAATGTTTTCGGAATTTTGTTAACAGAGGCTTATATTGACAATTTTCTTTAGAATTTGGTTAAAAGAGACCTCTTTAGGCAAACTTTTATTAAAATTTTGTTAACAGAGACCTCTATTGACAAATTTTTATAAGAATTTTATTAACAGAGACCCCTATTGTCAAAATTTTTATAAGAATTTTATCAACAGAGACCTCTATTGGCCAAATTTTTATAAGAATTTTATTACCAGAGACTCCTATTGACAAATTTTTAAAAGAATTTTGTTTAAAAAAAGCTTCTATTGACAAATTTTTTTTAACAGCGAGAAATTTGATTAAAATTTTATTAACTCTATTGACAAATTTTTACTATTGGCAATTTTTGTTCCGAATTTTATTAACAGAGACTTCCATTGACAAATTTTTAAAAGAATTTTGTTTAAAAAAAGCTTCTATTGACAAATTTTGATCAAATTTTTTATTAACAGCGACCTCTATCGACAGTATTTGATTAAAATTTTATTAACAGAGACCTCTATTGACAAATTTTTATAAGAATTTTATTAACAGAGCACTCTATTGGCAATTTTTGTTCCGAATTTTATTAACAGAGACCTCTATTGACAAATTTTTAAAAGAATTTTATTAACAGAGACCTCTATTGACAAATTTTTATAAGAATTTTATTAACAACGGCCTCTATTGGCAATTTTTTATAAGAATTTTATTAACAGCGGCCTCTATTGGCAATTTTTTATAAGAATTTTATTAACAGAGGCCTTTATTGACAAATTTTTGATTAAAATTTTATTATTTGAGACCTCTATTGACAAATTTTTTTTATTAACAGCGACCTCTATCGACAGTATTTGATTAAAATTTTATTAACAGAGACCTCTATTGGCTAAATTTTTATAAGAATTTTATTAACAGAGACTTCTATTGACAAATTTTTAAAAGAATTTTGTTAAAAAACACTTCTGTTGACAAATTTTAATCAAAATTTATATTAAAAGCGACCTCTATGGACAAATTTTTAATCCGAATTTTATTAACAGAGACCTCTATTGACAAATTTTTATAAGAATTTTATTAACATCGGCCTCTATTGGCAATTTTTTATAAGAATTTTATTAACAGAGACCTCTATTGACAAATTTTCAAAAGAATTTTATTAACAGAGCCCTCTATTGTCCAAAAATTCAATTTTACAAAATACTTTTTACTTCAGCTACATACTTTCCCCTTCAATTAAAGTTAATCCTAAAATCGTCTTATAACTGCATAATCCATGCCTTAGTCACTTTATTAGCTTGACAGCCTTGAAAACACTTATTACAACGTTTGCACACGTTTTTTCTCTCTCTTTCCAATTGCAGGTATCTGAAGATGCTAATAAGCACACGACCGTTATCGAAGTCAAAGCAATCGACATCGATGTTGCGTCACAAATTACATACACAATTACCACGGGGAATATCGACAATGCCTTCAACATCGACAACTCGGGAACGATTCGTGTGAACAAGCAGCTGGATTACGAAAAAATCACCAACTACACGTTGCGAATTCGTGCCTTTGACGGCATCTACGACGACTTTGCCACAGTAACGATCAAAATTGCCAACGTTAACGACAATGCACCGGAATTCAGTCAGCAAACGTACAATGCCGAAGCTGAAGAGGAAAGTATCAAGCCTGGTTGCATTGCCGTCATGCAGGCCTACGATCCCGATATCAAAGATCGCAATGCGCCGCAACACATTAAATATTCCATCACAAAGTTGGAGCAGCAGCAGTTGCTCGACATCGATAGTCGCGGTTGTTTGTCGATGAAAGCGCCATTGGATCGCGATCCGCCGCACGGCTTCAAAAAATGGCAAATTCTCGTCGAAGCCATTGACGAAGACGGCAATGGGTTACGATCGTTGGCGGAAGTGATCATTACGCTGACGGATATTAACGACAACGCGCCGTTTTTGTCGAACAAAATGCCCGTGGTGTGGTACGAGAATCGCGATCCCGGCAAAATTGTCGATTTAACGGCGGAAGATTATGACGAACCACGCAACGGCGCTCCTTTTCACTTCCAACTCGACCAACATGCCGACGAGAATATCTTGAGTTCCTTCAAAATCACCGGAAATGAACTTCATGCCACACGAATGTTTGATCGCGAAGAGCAAAAAGAGTATTTTATCCCGATTTTAATTGGCGACAACGGCATGCCGCCACAACGTAACGTCTCCGTGTTCCATTTGATCATCGGCGACGAGAACGACAATGCCATGCAAGAGGGTTCCAGCAAGATTTTCGTCTATAATTTCAAGGGAGAGGCACCTGACACCGCCATCGGGCGCATTTATGTCAACGATCCCGACGACTGGGACTTGCCCGATAAATCTTTCAGTTGGCGCGATGGTCGCGCTCATGATAATTTCGAGTTAAATACCGATGACGGAACAATAACGATGCGTTATGGCACGCGAGGCGGCGTTTATGTCCTAGATTTTGTCGCGTACGAGCAATCCAAGATAATTCCGCCGCACCAAGTCGATGCAACAGTCGAAGTAACAGTTCGGGAAATCCCCGAAGAAGCTGTTCGCAAGAGCGGATCGATTCGTTTCCAAGGTATGACGGCGGAGGAATTCATTATGCCGCGTTTTGACATGGGTCCTAGTCCAAAAGAGCGTTTAACGAAGACTTTGGCTGAAATGTTCAACATTAGCACAGATAATGTGGATGTTTTTACGGTATATCAACCGGAAGCGAAGAACCCTAAAGTAATAGACGTTCGTTTTTCGGCCCATGGAAGCCCCTATTACGAGGCTGAGAAGCTAAATGGCATGGTAGCACAACGCCAAGGCCAGTTAGAGGGAGAATTGAACATGAAAAT
Source organism: Culicoides brevitarsis (assembly GCF_036172545.1). NCBI lineage: Eukaryota > Metazoa > Arthropoda > Insecta > Diptera > Ceratopogonidae > Culicoides > Culicoides brevitarsis. The sequence continues at coordinate 28,779,384 of NC_087086.1, read as the reverse complement.
GCGCATGGTGAAGATCGACGAGTGTTTAATTGAGAGAAATGCCTGTCAAGGAGGGTCATCTTGCACTAATATCTTGAATTATTCCGAACGAACGCTCGCTGTTTACACAAATACGACATCTTTCGTGGGTGTCGAAGCCTATGATCAAGCAATTTGCGAGTGTCGGGTCGAACAAATGGAAACGTCATGCTTGAATGGCGGAACTCCCTTCAATAATGGCTGCGAATGCCCCGATGGCTTTGAGGGCCCACACTGCGAACTCATCTCGATCGGCTTTTATGGCAACGGATATGCCATGTACCCCCCAATTTCGGCCTGCAATCTCACTGTCATCAATTTGGAAGTGTCTCCGGTGCGAAAAGATGGCTTAGTGATGTACATCGGTCCATTGAGCTACAACTCAATATTACCGGTACAAGATTTCTTGGCTCTCGAACTCAAAGATTACTTCCCGGTGTTGATTGTGGACTACGGAACAGGCGCTGTACGCATCGTACATAACCATATTCAACTGAAACCCGGCAAACATTACCAAGTTGAGATCAAGTTGCAACGCACAGGTATCGAAATGATCGTAGACAACTGTAAATTATCGACTTGCATGAGTTTAGGAGCTCCCTTGGGACCAAATGAGTTCCTTAATGTCAATGCCCCGCTCCAACTTGGCGGTTCTGCTGGAAATATGGAGTTACTTGGGCGTGCCTATAATTGGAGTCATTATCCGCAGAACACGGGATTTACGGGTTGCATCCGAAATTTGACCGTTAACGATAAAACTTATAATCTCGGGCAGCCAGCTTACGCGAAAAATATCGATCCGGGATGCACGCGTTCCATGGCAGTCGCTTCCACGTTCGGTGTCGACCGAAATTTCCTCATTGCCATTCTCGTGTGCATCGCGTTGCTCATTATCCTGCTACTCGCGGTCGTTGTGCACAAACGCCATAACGACGGTTGGATGGACAGCAAGGATATCGACGATATTCGCGAAACGATCATAAATTACGAAGATGAGGGCGGCGGCGAACGTGATACGGATTACGACTTGAATGTCCTTCGGGGTCCTCCGATTTACGAAGACAAGCCATATATGCAAGATTATCTGCAAAAGGAGGCACACGAAGTGCCCGATATCGGGGCATTCCTCACCGACAAGAAAGATGCCTGTGATAAGGACCAAGACGCCTATCCGAATGACGATGTGCGGTATTACGCGTACGAAGGTGATGGAAACAGCACGGGATCGTTATCAAGTCTCGCTTCGTGCACGGACGAGGGTGATCTCAGTTTCAATTATTTGAGCAACTTTGGACCGCGTTTCCGCAAACTCGCCGATATGTATGGCGAGGAACCGAGCGACGAGGAATCCAATGTCGACGACGACGGATGGAGAATCTAAAAACAAAAAAAAAGTGACGATTTTCTCACCAAAGACTCCGCTTTTGTTTGGGTAAGTGATTAATTTTTTTTAATTTATTGCCTCTGTTTCCGCATGTCTGTCAATATTTACCCTCGTGAGAGACGTAAACAAACATAAACCAGTTTAGAATCTTTAGGCGCACAGATTACAGGACAAATTACAAGAATTTCGGTAACATAAACAACGAGGGGAGGATTGTCATGTTGTTTGATCTATAATAGTGAAATATCGATGTGGGTTAGAAACAAAATTGAATTGAGTTCGTTTACAGCATTATGAGAGTCTTTAGTCCATGTGTGTGTGTAATTCGATGCTTCTTCTTGATTTATGTGTTTAATTTCGAGAGCATCATAAGTACGACGTGTCGTAAACCCCTAGATTTTGATACAACAAAGATTATGTTTTAAAGTGACACGTGAATGCGCAGTGTGAGAGCGCTTTTCGGGTTTAATTTTGTTAAAATATGAGTTTTTTAAATTATTTTTTTTTATTTATTTAAAAAAATTTATTAAATTAAAATTTAATATGAAACATCTAAAAAAAAATATTTAAAATTAATTTTTTATGAAAATTCGTAAAAAAAAGTATGAAAATTACAAAATTTGTTTAAAAATTTAATGCCTAAGACTTTTTTTAAAATTTGTATTTAATTTTTCAAGACTTTAAAATTATTTAGAATAAAATTTATTAAAATTATGAAAATTTTTTAATTAAAAACTTTTGAACAAATTATTGAAATTTAGGGATTTTAAAATTCATTACATTAAAAATTATATTTTTTTATGTTTAAATTTATTCAAAAATTAATTAATAGGTAAATAAATAAATTTAAATTCGTATTAAAATTTTCAAATTTTTGTAAAATTATTAAAATTAAACATTCTAAGATTTTTTTTTAAATAAAATTTTTTAAAATCATTTTGGTTTTCTAAACAAATAAAGAAAATCTATTGAAAAATTTTTATTAGTTTTTAGTGGAAAATTATTCAATACTTCATAAAAATTAATATAAAAATATTAAAAAATTTAATTAAAAATTAATCAAAAAACTTTTACAATTTTTTATTTTTCAAATTTCTCTAGAATTAAAATTTTACTATAATTCGTTCAAAAAGTCTACAAAAGATACAAGAATTTTGTAAAAATTGAAAGAAAAATAAAATTTGGCAAAATAAGAAAAATTCCCAAATTGTAAATAAGCAAAGTTTCAAATTAAAAAAAATATATTGAATTAAAAAAATTCTCGGAAAATATTTACAAAAATATTTTAATTAATTTAATTTAATTTAATTTTAATTTTTAAAATAAATAAAAAAAAAATATTTTAAATTGTTAATGAAAAAAAAATATTAATATTAAAATATTATTTAATATTTTAATATTTTAATTGCTTATAAAAAATTAATATTATTCAAATAATAAAAAAAAAATTAAATAAAAAAAAATAAATTTTTTTTTTCAAAATTAAAAAAAAAAAATAATAAAATAAAAAAATATAAAAAATAAAATAAAATAATTAAATAATAAAATTTTCTAAAATTCCATGAAAAATTGCAACTCAAAAAAAAATATCAGACAGACAAAAAAAAATCACTTCAACGCAAAAAAAATCCAACATGAAAACGCCCTACAAAAAAAAAATATCACAATGAATTGAATTGAAATAAAATATGAGTAGAGCGAGAACAAAAGGTGCCAGTTTTCAATGAAATAGACCAGAAACGGCAGAATATTTACGAGTGCGTTTGAGTGCGATACTAAAAGAAAACAGAAGCACATTATTATGATATTTTTAAAATATTTTTTTGATTCATTACCAGTTACTACAAAATACACAAAATACAAAGGCAGATTAAATTTTATTTGAATTCTGTGATTTGATTTCATTTCACGCAGAATATGTATCAAATTGTTAACCAAGCCCTCATTTCAAGAACAGAATTTTTATTATTCAGTAATTTAATTTTATTTTTTAAAATCCGAGATATTTTATTTAATTTAATTTTTTTTTCATTCTCGACTTTGACGATGATGCGATGGAGTAACATTGATTATGAGTCTATTAACTGACGTTGACGACGACGACGACGAATGATGAATACAATTGTTTGTATTAAATAAGTGCGCGAGAGAGTTATAATTGTGAATGACTGACGCCAATTGAGTCGAGAAAATCAAAACTTTTATTTTTAATTGTTTTTTTTTTATTTCTTAACGAGATGTTTGATGATTGGAAACAGAGAAAAATGCGTAGTAAAAATTTTTCTACGTAAATCTCCGGGATTTATTACGACGCAGAATTGCTTCCCCCCTTTAATGACTTTGTTAAGAGCGATTTTCCTGTCTGCGTGTCGGAAACTGCTCAAGTTATCATTTCTGGCTTTTGTCCAGACCACTCCTTTAAAGAGACATTCGAAACCGTCACCGGTCTCAATTCATAAAAAAAATTTTTATTTGTTTATATTCGTTGCTAAGAAACACTCAACAACATCTTTCCTCTTTTTTTTTGTATATTGACGATTTTTTTGTCGTCTTTTTTGCTTTGCATGCGGTTTTAACAGCAAAAACACACGTTCATGCCTCGAATGCAAGAAAGAATAAATAAACAATTTTTTTACTGTTTGTTTTTTATCGTGCGTTACTTACACATAGTTCGCTCTTTCTCGTCGAAATGTTATTGATTCCAACGGTTTTTAGACGACTTAGAAGTTTTTGCTCGTTTATTTATTTATAAATAAATTTTAACAAAAAAAAAAATAGTGGTTGGTGTGAAACGAAGATTAAAGGAACAGGATGTTTGCATTAATTTCTCGTGGATTTCTTGCATATTGCTTGTTTATTTACAAGAAATACGAAAAAAAACTGAAACAATGTTGAAATGTTCTAAATGATTTACAAGCAATAATTTTTAGTTTTTTCTGGAGAGAGATCGGTTAACACATGTGTTTGATGTGTTTTGAATGTAAATGTACGGCATGAATTGTGGAATGTAATAAAATTGAGGGATAAAAATGGACAGAGGGAGATGCGTTTAATGCAAAATTATGACTTTTTGAATATATTTAGGGGGAGAGTGAAGTAAATTTTGCACAATAAATGGACATTAGAACTGGATTTTGACCAATTTGTGTCCTTTTGATGTTAAAATGAAGTAATTTCCGGGTTGAAAATTGATCGTTAAAATTCATTTTGGGAGAATTTGATTTTATTATGGAGTTTAAGTGACTTTTATTTTATTTTTCTATTTTTTTAAAAAAGATATTTAATTTAAAAAAAATTATTATTGAAATGTTAATTTTTTTTGATACAAATTTATAAAAAAAATAAAATAAATAATATTTAATAAAAATATAAATATAAATAAATAAAATAAAATATAAATAAATTTAAAATATTTTTTTTCCTTTAATTTTTCAAACAATTTTTTATATTTAAATTATTTTTATTTTATTTTTATTAAATTAATTTTTATTTAATTTAGATTTTTAATTTTCTACAAAAAAAATGTTAAAATAAATAATTATTTTTTTGTTTTTAAAAAGAAATAGCAATGTATTGGTAAATTTGTTAATTTTTATTAAAAAAATTAAAAAAAATTAATTTATTAAATTTATTTTAATTTATTTTTTTTTTTTTTTTTTTTTTTTAATATTACTTATTTTATTTATATTTTTATTTTATTAATTTTTAAATTAAATTTTTTCTTATTTTTTTTGTATTATTTTATCAAAAATTTAAACTTTTAATAAAAATTTTTTAAATTAATTTTTTTTATTATTTTTTTTTAAATTTTTATAATTTAATTAATTTATTTTTTTAAATATTTTTAATTAAAATATTTAATTAAAAAATTGATATAATAAAATTTGTCATTTTAGTTTAAATTTATCAGTTTCTGTATAAATTAAATTTAATTAAATTTTTGAAAAATATATTTATATTTAATAAGAATTGAATACCTAAATATTTATAAAATATAAAAAAATCTTAAAATAATTTTTGATATAAAAAATAAATAAATTATTTAAAAATAATAAATAAATCAAGAAAAAAATAAGTAAAAAATTCTGAATTTTGTATAAAAAATACCAAAAAAAAAAATCTCAAACTCCAAAAAATTCATTAAAAAGATTCAAAACTTCAAAAAATACATTTTCGTAACTTGATAAACTACTAAAGGTCACTTTCTCCCACTTCAGCTCTTCTTATATTTCTTCCATTCTCTCTCTCGAAACAAAAAGCTCTTATTACCTCAAACTAATTTCCTTTCATTTTTTATTTCAGACTCCACTAAGTAATCACGACACCACTCAAGGAACAACAAAATAAAAAAATACCGAAAAAATAAATCAGCAACACTCCATCCAAGTATTAATAACAAAACACGACACGAATCATTCATTCATTCACTCATCGGTGAGTCACCCAAATAAATAATAAATTTAATTTTACAAACACGCCAATCGACGACGAAAAGTATATCAAGTTGAATCTTGACTCACAAAAAGAAAAAAAAAACATGAAATTGTGTTTAAAAATTTATTATCTGCCTATAAGTAGAATTTATATAAATATGAAGAATCATAAAAAAAAGTTAGTTTATAAGTTCAATGAAATATATAAGTAAAAATTTATTTAAAAGTAAACAAAAAAAAAAGAACAAACGTGATCCTAGTTTTTAAGGATACTATTAAAATAAAAAATAAAAATGTATTTTATAATTTAAACAAAAAAAAAATACTAAGAACGATTTTAATGCATTTTTAATAAATATTTAACTAGAACTAAAAACAAACTCTGAACAAATGAAAAAAAAAATAATCTGACCGACATTCCACAGAAAGTCAGTGACTTTTATTAATAAATATAAATTGTAATAACGCATTTTTTACAGAATTTAATAAGAAATAATATGAAAAAAAAATGAAATTGATTATAAAAAGTAAACGCAGGCAGCGATAAGACTTCAAAGTGTTAGAAAACCGATTAATAAAAAAAATATTAAAATGATAAGGGAACAAGCTGCCTTTTTTTCTACTACAAAAATGAAACAAATACACTGAAAATCATTGCCTTGAACCCCGTTGCAACTTCCAGAGCTTATTAAAAAAATAATAAAAATTTTAAAAAATATTTTAAATAGAAAATTCAGCTCAAAAAACCAAAAAACGCATTTAAAAAAAGTCACAAAGTTCAGCAATCAACCACCAATCAATTTTATTTTTTTTTAGAATAACATAAATTTAGTTCCCAATCACATACCAATCAACCACCACCTTTTAGCAAAAAAAAAATGAATCCTTATCAAAATTCAAATATTTTTCACATAAAATTACTGATTAAGGTAGAATTAGGTTAGAATTTCCGAGCAATCACATATGAAAAACATAAAATTAGGCCGCTCCGAATTTTTTTTTTGAACTTTTTGTCCCATGCCCCATTTCAAAAGTCAAAAATTCAATGGGGCAAAATAAAAAAAAGTTAAAAATTTCATCAAAATTTACCGTTTTTGGTCTTTTTTCAAGAAATTTCACAAAAATTTTAAAAAAAATTTCAATTTTTAAATTTTTTGTATTGAAAATCGTATTTTAACATGAATTTTCTTCTTTAAAATTTTTTTCAAAAAAATTATTTTTCAAAATTTTTTGACAGTTATTTTTACGATTTTTTTTTGTTTAAATTTTTAACTTGAAATACTCTGAGATAAATTTTAAATTATCAAATCTCAATATGTATAATCAACTAAAATATTGATTAACGAAAAAAAAACTGTTAAAATTTTGTTATTTTGTATGATTTTTTTTTTATTTTGCCCCCCTCCTCCATTTTGAAAAAAAGTTTTTGGGACAAAAAGTTCGAAATAAATTTGGAGCGGCCTTATATGAAAAAAAAAAATAAATTATAAGCAAAACAGACAATTCCGCCCGACTAAGCGATATTTTTCGAGATAGCGCATAAGTTATAGTAGTTAGAGACAGATAAGAGAAAAAGCCGTTGCTCGCGATAAGAGACAGAGACAGATTTCTTCATCAATATATTTATTTATTTGTGCAAATTTTATTTTTTTTTTTTCTATAAAACATTGAAACTTGATTTAATCGTCTTTTCTACTAACATTCGTCATCATTTCTTGACTCATTATTTTTTTCCGCTTAAAATATTTTTTTTAAAAGATGCAAAGCTGATGCTGTGTGATCTCGTACAGCTACAAAAAAGCTATATCAAATGACTCATACACGAAATACCGGGAAGTGTTGCGCGATGAAAGTTTCACAGCGCATTTACGATTCAGTGAGCTTCTCGTCTTTGCATTGTTGACACAAAACGAAATGAAATGTCCATTTGTGTCTTTCGGTGTGACGACAGAAAAATAATAAAAAATTTTTTTTTTTTGCTAAATTTCTTTGGAAAGAGCACGTATTTGGTGTAAATGACCGTAAAATGTCTCGCATATGAATATAATGGCATTAGGTTACATTTGTAATTCATAAAAAAAATAAAAAAAAAAATCGTAACAATGATGATGTTGATGTTGAATGGAAGCTCCTAACATAACATGAATAATTTTTATTATATTTTTTAAAAATTTCAAGAAAGTTGTTGACTTTACCTACCTTACTTTTTTTTAATTTTATTTGTTTTAACAATGTTTCTTGGTGAGAATCGCTGCAAGTGATCCGAAATGGACAATGGATGTGACAAGGTGGATTTTAATGACTCAAAAAACAATTTTTAATGAGAATTTGGAACAACTTTGTGCTATTTTGTGTTTCTATGTCAATTTTTATGTTTCTGAAGATTAAAAAAGTAGAAGAAAAGTCATTAAAATTGTTGAAAAAGGAAATTTAGTTCATTATAAATTATTAGAAATGGGTCGAAAGTTGATTTATTGATCAATTTTTGATAGTTTTGAGTTATTAAACTTAATTTTAATGAACTAGATACTCATTTTTGACTATTTTAAAGATGAAAAAGGCTTTTTTAAGTCATTTTATATACAAAAGTAGCACAAAAATTGTTCATTTATTTAAAAAAGACTCATAAAAGCTTCCAAGAATTAATAAAATTATTTTTTCTGGTCACATTTTTTGATACATTTAAGCTTCGTAGACCACCTAAGTTGCCATTTCTTATAAATTTAACGATTTTTTATACTTTTAAATTTTTTGAAATTATTCGTATTTTTTAAAATTTTTAATAAAAATTAATTTTTAAAATTTTTAATAAAAATTAATTTTTAAAATTTTTAATAAAAATTAATTTTAAAATTTTTGACGATTTTTAATAAAAAATTGAAAAAATTTTTAAAAAAATAAAAAAAAAAATTTTTAATAAAAATTAATTTTAAAATTTTTTAAAAAAGGCGAAAAATCGAAAAAAAAGTTTAAATTCTTATTCCTTAAAAAATTTAATTTTTCATGAATTTTTATTAATTTAGAAAATTTTTAAATAATGAACTTTAAAATAACTTCAGTAATTGACTTTAAAAAAATAATTTTCAGCTCATTAAAAATAAACTCCATGTCAATTTCTGTTCAAAAAACAAAAATCCACTAACTGACCATAGTTTTTAATGACTTCAGCCCGCACGATCTCATTAACAAACCGTCTCACTTTGTAACATTATGAAATAATCGCAAAAAATACTCATTCACGCTTTCATTGTTACTACAACTCGAATCCATTGACTCACCGCATTTCGTAGAAATGGCATCGAAACGCCACTCAAATGGGTGTGACTTTACTACAAACCTCATAACTGAATTTTTTAACCTTCTAAAGTAGACAAAATAAAAACATTTCTATTATAATCCTATCTAATAATATAATTTACAGACGGCCAGCTTTATTCCTACGTAAACACTCTCTTTTCGAAAAAAAAAAACTTAAAACTTAACAAAAAAGGTCATTCTCTTTTTCTACACGGCTCATTTAATTCAATCGACGTGCAACAATGTCACACTTTTAGCCACTTACCGAAGAAAAGAAAACATGAAATACGCGCGATCCATACTAAATTAAAGTTAAAAAGACGAAGAAACAGAATAAATGAAGATGTTAGCCAGTATTAGACTTTTTTTTCCTTCTTCTTCAATACTTTACTAAAAAAAATCCGATCGCCATGTCTTGTCAAGCTTTTTAATCCGATTGTTACAAACCGAGAAAGGTGTACGCGTGAAGTAGTAGCAACCACTTCAGATTCTGAAGAGACGAACGAAATCAAGTCCATCTTTCTCTCTCGTCTTCTTCGTAGCACGACACGACACAGCATTGGACAAACAACAAACAAAAGAAACCGGTCTTATTATTACATTTATTCTTTGTGTCATTTCATTTCAGTTTTAATGCATCATATTTTTTTCTTGTATCTTTTTTTTTTATTTTGTACGAGACTCGAACTCGTTTCGGTTCTCTATGGTAAAATAAAAAGTACAAACAACGCTAAAATGGGTCAAGAAACTTTTGTCAAATTATTGTTAATAAATATCCAGCGACATACCATGTAGAATAATGGAATGTGTGTGTGTGTGTTTGATTTGTAAATATTCAGGTCTTCCATTGATTTTCATTATTATTTTTAGTTTTTGGTCTGTTCTTTGCTAACGGACTAATGGAGTTTCATTGTTCCTACTAATTTTACTGAAAAAATATTTTTAATATTTTTATCAAACAAATCCAGAAATGTTGACCTCTAAGCAGTGGTGGATTTACCGAAGTTTACCTAAAAATTGCTTGGTTTGGATGAATTGGAATAGATTGTTGAAGAGGCCTTTTTTGGAAATTGGGCCTATTCAATAAATTTTTTCTACCTTCTTAACTACGGTAGATTAAAATTTATCAAATAGGCTTAATTTTCAAAAAAAAACCTTAGAAAATAGATTTTTTTCAATTATTAAGACCCTCAAGGTCATAAAAAGAGGTCCTTCTCAAAGTTTTACTAGCGGTTTTCTAAAATTAAAATTTGAAAAAATTACAAGAAAAACTTCGAAAGGCCTAATTTTAAGACTATGAAGGCCTTCAATTGATAAATTTGTTCATTTTAAGGCCTTTTTTTAATCTGCCTTTTCAAAATTGGGCCTATTTGATGAATTTAATTCCAGTACAACAAATCTGTAGTATACTGGAAAAAAATTCGTCAAATAGGCCCAATTTCGAGAAGGCATATTAATACAAAGGCCTCAAAATGAGCAATTTAATCATTTTAAGAGCCTCAGAGTCTTAAAATTAGGCCTTTTGAAATTTTTCTAGAGTCTTAAAATTAGGCCCTTCAAAATTTTTATTCAGAAAATTTCAAGAAAAATTTTTAAGGGCCTTATTTTAAGACTATGAGGCCCTTTACTAAAACGATTTTTTTTTTTCATTTAAGGCCTTTTGAGTCAATCCGCCTCTGCTTCTACGTATGCTCCATACGTAAACGATAAATTTATTTAGTTAGATAATGATGAAGAATTTTACTTTAAAAACAACACTCAGACAATAATTGATCTAAATTTACGTTGAAATTTCCATTAATCATCTAATACGTTCCATTACTGCATTCTATGAAGAAATTCTGTTTCACATGTGTGTTTATCATTCCTCATTGATTTCTGCTTTATTTCTAACAATAAACAAAGCACCAACAACAGCAGCTAATGAATTTTAATGATAAGCCCCGAACGTGTCTCGATTCTTGCAACAAATAAACTCTTATGATATATATTTATAGGTTAGGTAGTAATAATGTACAAAAAAAAAACATTCAGCGACGAAAAAAATATAAATATATAAAAAGAATAAAACTACTGCCGTATAAAGTTATGTATTAGAAGCATAAGATAAGTTTAGTTTAAGTGAAGTTTTATGTACATACTTCTGTACACGACAACGTATTCAAATTAGGTAGCAAACAAGATAATGTATTTAATTTTTATTAGTGACTTATTTTATACACACACTTTATATACGATATCGGTCTCGACATTCGTTTATTTTTTATTACAACAGTCGCTGCTATTTATTATTTTAATAAATGTCTAATAATTTGTATGATTGTGTATTATATAATGAATGAAGGGCTAGAAACGCGACATTTGAGACAATTTTTTCGACAGAATATTAAGGTTCATTAAATAACAATCTATTTTTCCTGTCTTCAAAATATTCTTCTTCAAGTAAAAAACAAGAAAAAATAGAAGAGAAGGAGAAATTTTAATGTTCCGTAATAATAATTAACATTTATTATTAACAATAATAATGTTAACAAGACAAGAAACATTCTTCAAAAAAAAGTAATGAGATCCAGAGAGAAACTTTCCTTGTTTTTAACTCAAAAGTCAAACAGATGTTTGCAATTTTTGGTCTCGACTATTGTTGTTTTTTAATGTTAAACAACAAACTCAATTGTTGTTTATGGGTTATATGGCCTCAAGTATAAATAAACCGCATTCATTCATTATATACTTTATCTTATTATTTTTATTATACATAAACATATTTTTTTCTTTTTATTTTCTTTTCCATAGTTTGTTATTTTTTTATCAATAACAAATACGGAAAAGTAAATAACGGAGACCAACTCTGACACGCTAGTGACGCAAAAAGTGCCTCTATTATTCTAAATTATTTTAAAAGCTTATTTTATGTCAATTTTATTATTAAATTATTTTTTTGGGTACTATTCGAGCTTATTCGATACAAAATTAGAACATTCCAATTGCTATTTTTTTTATACAATTAACTAATTAATTAATCAAATATTTATACATATTTTTTTATTAGATAAAATTTACTTTTAATTTTATATATTTTTTGTATATAAAGTTTTTAGTACGAACAAGACTTACAAAAAATGCAAAAAATCATTAGTTTATTAAATTTTTAAAAATGTTTTTAAACACGGTGAAGTTAAAATAAGATAAAAAATTATATTTTTTAAGTATAGATTCTTCCAAATAAATGTAATAAATAAAATATTTACTTAAAAGTCATAATTAAAGCAAAATATTCTCAGAAATATATTAAGTTTTAGAAGAAAAATGCTTTTATAGTTCTACAATCGGTAATTAAGGATTTTAATTAAATATATAAAAAAAAAATATCATTGTATATAAAGTAACTAAAATGATAAAAGTAAATAAAATTTATATATTTTTCAAAATAAAAGTTGACTTTTTATATCAAAAACATTCCTAATAAGAATGAAATGAAGTTTAAATCAAAAATAATAACAATGGTGAGTATTTTTTATAACTTTGTTTTCTTTTTAATGCATTTCGATATTAGACATTTGTTAATAATAGGGTAAGCTGGTGTCTGTCCGTTAAATGTATACTTGTTTCTATACCAAAAATGTAATATTTTAAAGCATGGAATATTCATTGGACCTGAAGCTATAGACATTTTCCAATTTGGGCTGGTTGACGATGTTGTCATTTCACAAAATTCCATAATATGATAAGTGACGTAATGTAAATCTTTAAGAAAGAGTTTATTGATTGTACAATGCTCCATCTTTTTGTAAGTTATCGTATTGTATAGTTTTTTAAACAAACAAGATTATATCATCAGTATAGTTCCAGAGTTTTTGATATATGATAGTTAGTTGTAACTCCCATAAGTTACAGAAAAATTAAAGTCCGTCGTGCAAATTACTTGTACTACTGGATTCTCTACTAAGTTTAGTCTATATTGCATCATATTGCTATAACCATCACTACAAACAATAAAGTTCTTCGCCAACATCTGCAAAATGGATCTTCTGCTTCCACAAAATCAATTAGAATCTTGGTATATAGTGTTGAAAGGATTGATCTGAGTGCTGAATCGATTGTTTTCAATACTTTTTTGTATCAATATTCAGCAGTTTCATTCAAATTACTTTTGACAATGGCTTCTTAGGCATTTAACTCCATCAATTCTTGACGATTCTTCATTAAATGCTCGATTTAAATTAGAGCCGGATTTTCTTCTATGTCCTAATTTTTCAAGAAATTAAAGCAGGTATAATCTTAACTCAAAATAGATCAAATTCTTACATGATAAAGGTTACAAAAATGCGCTCTGGTCGTTTCAGCTTTTCCTTTCGACAAATCCAAACTGCACCAAACTAAACGAGTCCCGTATAAAATTCAAACTTTTTTTTATATAATTTTTATTGAAAGTCATTAAAGAACGGTCCCATATGTTATATTAAACGTATCATGGCATCACCATCAACAACGGCACAGGTGTACAACTCTGTGTTTTCTAGGCAAAGCAAGCAAGTAAGTGAATAATTATATGAGTCTGGTGTATGTTACTTCCGTTCCCATCATAAAACACCCTAATTTTTGTACCTGACTGATTTCGTTTCAATGTAAGTTAGAATATTTTTTAAATGCTTCCAAATTTTAAGGTAGGTAGAACGATGAAAATTATTCAAATATGCACGAAATATCCGATCAATATTCACAAATATCTTGGGAATTATCCTTAGGTACCTCAAACTTTCCTTTGTTTTAGCATTTGACGCTCCCTTTGACAAAAACTGAAAAAAAGAAAGAACAGGTCAAAAAATTTTGTTTGCGATTTAAATTTGTTTTAACCGAATGACTCGTCCATCCATCAGATACGGACTTCAAATCTACAACAAGACAGCGGATATTTATGTTATATTGCACGAATGCATTCATTGTCATATTTTTGTTGAATATAATACATAACCGTTAATGGCAAAACTCAACAACAAGTGACGTCACTCGTGAAGAATTTCTGTGCTTGAATCTGGATTCTTTGAACGTTCGATGCACGAAAGATAAACAAAGCGAGACAAGAAGAGACACACAATTATGTGGTTTATGGAGAAAAAACATGCATGGGAGGAAGGTTTTAATGCATTTTCTGTGAAAGATTTTGTACATCGAAAACGTTCTATTGTTGGAATTTTCGTCAATTTATAATAAATGGAATGTGTCAACACGCGGAACATATGGCGATCACTCGTTCACTTCAATTTTCAAACGAAAAAAAAAATTAAACAAGGAACATCAATAAGACAGTGTTTTGAATTGTCTGAGGGAAATGTTTACTAAACATTCAAGTAGGCGCTTTCGTTATCATAAACTGTCTCTGCGTTATCTATTTTTGGAATGATTTTTGGAACGAGAGACATGTCATGTCATGCAAATGTTCCTCGACTAATGTTAATTAATTACCATAGTTGTTGTCATTTGCTGCTTCTTCTGGATAATGTTACGTTTAAATTACAACATTTGTCATTTTCAAGGAAAATTCCGCCTCCGTGTGGAAAAAAGATAAAGGAATTAACGCTCCTTAGATTTGGGTCAGTGATCGCCATCGAGTGACAGGATAACATCCTCTTCATTTTTTTTTTCCATTTAGTGCCGCGTGAATACTTGACATCATCTAAGTAAACATATGAAATCGCGTGTGGTACTAATAATGTAACTAATTGTTGTGGCGCGGAGCAAGGAGTGGCTGCTCCTCCGCTGTTTTACAATGGTTATCGCGATTCTGGGTAACTTGGTGACAATCACGCGCAAATTCGTAAGTACATTAACGTCCTTAATAAAAGTTTCGTTAATGAGGTTTTTTTTAATTCAAAAACATTTTTTGTGGTCTTTTGAAAGAATATCTAGTTTCAAGTTGAATGACCAATTTTTGGACAAAAAGCTTTTGTCCGCTAATTTATTGCTTTGATCTGGTTCTGTCAACAAACTTCCATTATAACATTTTTTTTATTTATTGATAATCGAATTCTATGAGTTTATTTTGGTTACTGCTTCAATTTTGATGACAATTGTTGAAAAAAAATCGACTGTTATGTAAATGGATGTGATTATCAACCAAATGGCTTTTAAAATTTCTGGATTATCATAATTTGGAATTAGAATAGACGTTTCATGTTTCGTTAATTGATTTATTCTAGTTTATATTAACAAATAACAGTAGTGCTCCAAATCTAAACACTCTATTTTTATGATTCATTAGAATATCAAGTTCAACAAAAGAACTTGATTGTTTATGAAGTGATTTTATTTGATAATTAAAAAAATATTTTAAACGAAACATGATTTAGAACTAAAGTGAATTTTGGTTGATTTATAGTTTTTTAGGGAAATTTAATAAAATTTTGTTTGTTTATTAGATTTTAAATTTTTAGTAGACATGGTTTGATTTCAATACAAAAATTTGAATTAGCGTTATGGAATCACATATTTTTACTTTTATGACTCATTTCAGGTTTTCGAAGTAAATTCTGTTTTTGTGATAAAAAATAAAAGTGAAGTAATTGTATGCAAATCTAATTTAGAAGTGGTGTAAGTATATAATTTAATCATTTTTTTAAATTTCTATAAGGACTGTCCATGGAATAAGGAATTTCGAATCAAATAATTTTCTTCAGATCAGAATTTTAGCGAAGTTCCTCATGAACAACCTTGTTGAGTGTAGTATTTTCATACGTACCCGAACAGAACTTATAATTCAATTGCAAAAAAGAGATCATAGACGCATAAATTGCTCAAAATTGGACAGGAGAAAAATACTTTTTTTATCATCACAAATACATATGAGACAGCTGTAATCCTATATAGAAGTATTCCACATCCATCTAGCTGAAGGAGTTCCTTAAATATGCACCGAAACATATTTCATATACAGAACGTGCGTAATTGATCCTATACCGCCTGAAATTGATATGTATTTAGCCTGTTTTAGCACCAATATTTCAGATAGGACCATCCTTACCATCTCATAATTGCAAAGTTAATGTAACATCACATCGACCTATCTCAAAAATAAAATTTTTCATCATGAATTAAACAAAGAATCAAAATAATTTAAAAGAGCTACAATGGTCTCATATATTGTTCAAAAATTTTACGAAAGAAGTTTTAACTTTTATCGTAAAAATTGTCAAATTTGTACATTCCGATAAATTTTTTCAGTATCTTTATTATTTTGAAGTGAAATTTAGCATTTTTAGTTTTTATGAGACTTTTTGAACAAATAATTGAAACGCTCTGTACCATGTGCAACGCCCTGTATAAAAAAAAAATCACAAACAAAACGATCAATTTCACCCTCTAGAATTACATTTGTAACCAAAATTGACTTCCATTCAGTAGTAAGTTGTAACTTTCACCTCAAAAACCACCATTTGTGACAATTTTCCGTACAATTCTCGTACTCTTGCAAATTAATAAGATTAAAAATGCAGCACAGAATAATGTCAGTTCAATTGAAATTTGTGTCATTCGTATCGTGTTTCATTCCAAATAAATAGAATCAAATAGAATATTGATTGCAAAAAACAACCAACGGAAGTACTTTAGTAGCAAACGCAAAGTAAAGTAATGGAATTTGTGGTTCTCGTCTTCTCTTCTCTTCTCTCTCTGCGACTGCCTATCTATGACACATTCTTACGAACGAGACGGATTAAAAATTTAAACTTCTTTTCTTTATTCATATCATATTCAACTGTTTGCAATTTGTTTTTATTTTTTTAAATAATCAATTCAATGTTCATTTCTTTTTATATCCACGTCGATGATTATCGTAGTCGTAATTTTTCATCCACTGCTTGATGTTGTTCGTGTTTCGGAGCATGGCGGAACGCGAATCTGTGTCTCGCAGCACGAAGGGCGAGTAACCGGCAATGTAGTCGTCATCTAAGGCATTTGTCTTCATGAGTGCCTTTTTGGACAATCGTTGTTGAGGTAACGGTTGATCTTCGAAGAGAATTGGATTGCATGCGTGTTTGCCTCCTTTTGGCGGCGGGATGGTTTGATTCTTGAATTTTGCTGTGAGGGGTTTGCGGGTGTTGATGTGAATCTAAAAAGCAAGAAAAAAAATTGTATATGGATTTTTGGCAAGTTTTAATGAAAAATTTAAAATAATATAGTCCGACGTTTCATTTTAGAGTAAAAAAAAAAATTTTTTAAGCAAAAAATGTTCATGAAATTTTCAAACTTTGAGCAAAAATATCGATTTCAAATAGAATTTCAGCTTTTTTAACTAAATTTTTCAAAGGTGAATTTTAAAATTGTGATTTTCTTAAATTTTTTAAAGTTCTTAAGAAGAATTTCTTAAAGGAAAATAAATTATTAAAAATATTTTATTTTTTTTTTTACTTTTTCAATTATTAATTTAATTTTTTTTTAATAATCTCATTGATAAAAAATTTTTTCGATTAATTTTTTCACTCAAAATTTGTTAAATTAACATGAAAAGGGAAAAAAAATTTTTTTGAAGGAAATTTTAAAATAATTTTCAATTTAATAATTTTTTGTTAACATTTCTGCTTAAAAAATGTTTAAAAGCCTCTTAAATTTAATTTTCAACTTAATTTTTCAATTTTGGACATCAAAGTTGAGTTAAAATGCAAGAAAATTAAATCTTACCACTTGTTTGCCATTGGCATCTATGCTCACTGACACCCGTTTCAGCGTTTTATTGCCGCAACGACGACAAAAGATCTTTGTGACATCCGAAGTTGTGGTGAAACAAGTGTAACATCTCAAAATAAACGTTCTTGTGTGTTTGATCACCTAAGAAAAAATGATAAAATTCGATAAATTTTTATCCTTTGGTTTATTGCAAGTAAATTTTTGTAACAAATTTCCGTAAAAACGGGTAAAAATCTACAAAAAATGAGTATTTACCCGTCCATCGAGTGCCGCAACTTTCAATCCAATCTGTTTGAGGACATTTTGCATCGCAAAATCTGAAGTCATGCAAGCGACATTTGGAACTGCTTCACTGTAAGTCTGTGGCCCGAAGTTTGTCTTCAACGAACGAATGTTTGACGGTGTGATCCAACCTTCTTCGTCGTCATCTTCTTCTTCTTCCTCTTCATTTTCTTCCTCTTCTACATCATCTTCGACTCCCTCATCCTCATTTTCTTCCTTTTCCTCCTCGACTTTCACCAAAAGTGACTCCTCATTCCCTTCTGGCTCGCACGAAAGTTGCGCAATTCGCTCCGCAAGCTCCTCTTCCGTCATTTCCTTCTCCGGCTCGTCACTTTTCTCGCCCTCGTTGCCATCATCTTTCGCCACGTAAAAGCCTGGCAGCGTAAATTTGCTTTCGTAACCTTCGGGATTCGGTTTCGAGCTGGAAAAAACTGTTTTTGCCATAATTGGTTCCGTTCGCAGGTGATCCGTGCCATTTTCCTGCTTCTCCAGTTCGTAGGTCAAGGCCATGACGGTTAAATCCGTGAGTGAAAGTGTCGCATAGTCACCAGTTTTCTTCGCGAATTCCTGAACAAATTTCAAATTTTCGGGAAATGGCTCGCGAACCTTTAAATTGTATGGAAGAACTGCCAATCGTGAGAGTTGCTTGTCATTTTTGATCTCGTCCATGACGCCTTGCACGGTAAACATGTTTTCAGCGACATTCTGGAGTTGCTCGTTCTTGATGAAGGCAGAGGTGTCCACGACGAGCTGTTTTATCTTTTCAGCAGGCATGATATGCACGCGGTTGCTTGTTTACGTCGAATTTTTAGGGATTCTAAAAGAAAATTTTACGTAATTTTGTGATTTTTTGACAGAAATTGGGAAAAAACTTACAAATTCCTTTAATTTCAGGTGAATTTCTTCAAATATTTGATAAAAATCCGTGAAAATTGAGAAAAAAACAATCCAGCCTGAGCACAGTAGTAAATGAGTCGGCTGAAAATGATAACACAACCCAGCATACAGAAAAGAAATTCACTTTGTGGACTGGGCAAAATTATTTTGAAAGATCGTTTTGAATGTCAACTGGGACGTTTTGCCATATTTCAACGTGGCTTGAATTAAATTTCTGATTATTTCGCATTTTAAGCCACTTTTAAGAGTTTTTCCCGGAAAATATTTGGAAAATTTTAAAGGTTAGTGTCGCTAAAATTTATTTTTTGATCGAAAAACCTCTGAAACGAGCTACTTGACTCGTTTTGGGACAAACAATATTGCGGTCAATAGGCGTTCACGGTGAAAAATTAACAAATTTTTATTAATTTTCAGAAAAATGCCGGAAATCGTAAAATCTTCATGGGCTGACGAGGTTGAATTAGACTCGGGATCGCTGCCGCCACCCACGGAAGTCATCGAGAACGGCACGAAAATCGTCACGGAGTACAAATTCAACAAAGACGACAAGAAAGTGAAGGTAGTTCGCACGTACAGAATCACGAAGCAAGTTGTCTCGAAGAGTATTGCACAACGAAAGACCTGGAAAAAATTCGGGGACTCACAAAATGACAAAGTAAGTCCTTAAAATTAAATTTTTTATCAATTTTTGTTAAAAATTAACAATTTTTTTGTAGCCTGGCCCAAATCCGCACACAACAATGGTATCGGAAGACATTTACATGCAGTTCATCAGTAGCAAGGAGGAGGAGAAAGCTGTCGAAGTCGATCCAGCCAAGAGTATGGCCAAGTGTCGTATTTGCAACGGGGATCATTGGTCCGTCAATTGCCCGTTCAAGGGAACGCAGTACGAAAAGTTGTCGGAACCCTCGAAACCGGCTTCCAGTTCGGCGATGGAGAGCAGCAGCGGTGGCACAAAGAGCGGCAAATACGTGCCGCCATTCATGAAGGACCAAAAGGTCGGCATGGGCGGCATGGGAATGCGCAACAAGGACGACACCACGGCAATTCGCATCTCAAACTTGTCCGAATCCATGGTCGAGAGCGACTTGGAGGAGTTGGTGAAGAAAATTGGGCCCTACAGCAAGATTTATTTGGCGCGCGACAAAAATACCGGACTTTGCAAGGGCTTTGCCTACGTGCACTTTAAGAATCGCAAGGATGCTGCGACAGCAATCGAATGTTTGAATGGGCACGGTTACGATCACTTGATTCTCAATGTGGAATGGTCCAAGCCACAAAATCCAAATTAAGGAGCGGGATTGTAGGGAAGTGTTCTAAAGTGTTTTTTCGATCAATAAATGGTAACCCAGTATATTAATGACATCCAGAATTGTTGTTTTTCGGAAGATTTTCGAAACTATTTGGCTTTCAAGGGCTTAAAATTGCATTTTTAGTCAACAAAAATGCTTCGTGAAGTAAAAATTTGGCAAAAATTTTAGATTTTTTAGAAATAAGAGATTCAATTTTGACATTTTTAAGGATTTAGAGACCGAGTTTCAATATTTTTTACATCAAGATACCAAATTTTTAAATTTTTAGGGTCAAAAAAGTGAAGTTTGGAGTATTATGAGACTAAATTTTAAAATTTTTAAAAAGAAAGAAACAAAATTTTGAAATTTTTGAAGATCAAGAGACCAAAATTAAAGATTTTAGAGGATTTCAAGTCAAATTTTAAGATTTTTGGGAATCAAGAGATCAAATTTCTAAATTTTTGTATGTCAAAGAGACCGAATTTCGAAAAATTTGAATATCAAAAGATCAAATTTCGAATTTTTGAGACTTTTGAAGATCAAAAAACAAAATTTTAAGATTTTTTAAGATCAAAAGACCAAATTTTGAAGATCTAAAGGAAATATTTTGAGTTTTTTGGGATTAAAAATGGAAATTTTGATACTTATGAGTATTTACAGACCAAATTTCTGAATTTTTTGCAGAACAAGATACCAAATTTTGAAATTTTTCAAGGTTAGGAGGCCAAATTTTGAGATCTTTTTATCTTAAAATGCAAAATTTCGAAGTTAACGAGGTCTTTTCTCCAAAATTTTTAAAAATTTTAGGAATTATCGCCCAAACTTGAATATTTTTGAAGATGAAAATGCCTAAATTTGAATTTTTTGAAGGTCAAAAGACCAAATTTCATAATTTTCAAAGATAAAAAGACCAAATTCCATCAATTTCGAGTAAATTTTATAGATTTTTCTTATATTTCTCCTTAAACCTAACCACTTAAAACATATCCAAGTCATTGTACGTCGGCAATTCTCTCCGATCTGCCTTATGATTGCCCTTTTGCGACTGATTACTTGCCAACGTCGACCAAACAGCGGACGACGAAGCGTCATTTATCGGTTCTATCTGCGGTTGACGTCGCGCCAGACTCACTTGCAACGTAATTCCCGCAATACTCTTCGTATGCATCTCCACAATTGCCGTTTCCGCCGCTTCTGGCTTGTTAAACGTGATAAATCCGCGATATTTCTCCGTTTCCATGCTAATATTCAAAATCTGGCCGAAATCGGAGAAATGTTTCCGCAAATAATCCTCGGAAATTTTATTGCCCGACACGTAAATGGTGTTTCCGGTGCGTTTGTCCTTCGTCTCTGCCTTATCGGAGACTCCACGTTCCTCCTTGTCGCGTTCACTGGCGAAATGCTGATACAAGTTTTGATACCGGGCAGCACCACTGGCTCCCTCGGTTGTGTCCATTTTCTCGGAAGCGGCTTCTTTTCGTGCCCCGTGATCCGAATCGGAAGTCGATGCGGAAAAGGGTTGATATGCCGCGACGGGACTCATGTCAGATGCAGCTTTTTTCCTTTCCTGATTTTTGGGTCGCTTGAAGGAGACTTGCTCTTGTTTTACGGGTTTTATAGCGACAGCGCCGCTTTTTAGCAGTTTTCGGGCGACTTCGCGAGCTCCTTCGGCACGTTTTATGTTCAATTTGGGCTTTTCCACTTCTTGCTTCGGGACTTTGAGGATTTGTAAAGCTTTTTTCTGGAAGAAAAGTTAAAAGTGAGAACGAATTTTGGTAAATTTTTGATTTAAATTATTACTTTTTTCTTTAATTTTTGGTATTTCGCTTGCAGCATGAGCTCTTCCTCAGTCAGGTTGTTTGGAAACGTGATATAAACCATCGTGAGGGTGTTTTTTAATGGAAAAACAAGGAAAATCGTCAGGAAAATTGCGTTTGTTTATACTCTTCTTGAATGTGGATTGGGGTTCGTTAATTTATGCGGTGAAATTTGCATTGGGCGTCGTTATTTTATCGGGTTTGAATTTAACGACCGTTGAATTTAGTCCCGTTATTCGTGAGAATTGATCACGTGGTTTATTTAATATTTTTTATAATTATTTTAATATAATTTTAAAATAAATTTTTAATTTTTTTTGCAGATTTTAATTTAAAACTTTAAAATTTTAAGAAATTATTTTTTTAAAAATTATATAATTTACCATAAAATTAGATAATTTAGACAAGTACTTTGGAATTTTTTTTAATAATTTTTTTTATAAATTTTTAATTAAATATTTTTAATTTTTTGAATTTTTTACACTTTTTAGTATCTTTTTTACATTTTTTCTTAAAAATAGTTAATAAAAAAATATATAGAAAAAACAAAAAAAAAAAAATAATAAATAAATTATGAAAACAAAACTCAAAATTGCTAGCTAATTTTTAAAGAAATTAAATTATTTTTTTTGATATAAGATTTAAAAATTTTCAAATTTTTTAGCCAGTAATTTTGAGTTTCATAATTTATTTTTTTTTTTTGTTTTTACTATAAATTTTTTTATATTAAAGATTGGCATATTTTTAAGAATTTTTACAAAAATCTTTAAATTTTTTTCTACATCTTCACTATGCTTTTTTCTCCCATATTATTTTAAATTTTATTTGAAAAAATAATGTTTAAAAACTTCAAATTATTGATTTTCTTCTTATTACATTAAGAATTATCAAAATTAATTAAATCTCGTAAAAATCGAATAATATCGATAAAACTTTGAATTTATTTTTTAAAAATATTAAAAATCAATTTTTCTATACTTTTCATTTTTTTTTAAATTATATTGTTATTTTAGTATTAATTGGATTTTTTATTTCAATAAAAATTTTAAAATTGTTTGAATTTTTAAAATGTTTTTTAAATTAAATAAAATTAAAATAAGTCACTAAATTTAATTATTTTTTTTTATAAAACTTCAAAATTATTTGAAGTTTATGAATTTTTAAAAGAGTTCCGTTTTTTTAAATAAATAAATTAAAGAAAAAAAAACTTGCCAAAATTCAAAAATTATTCTAATCACAAAGTTAGACAACCTTCTTCAAGAATCACAAAAAAATCATGCTAGCAACAAGTTCTTTACTCTTTTTCTGTATTGTTCGCTAAAATGTGTGAAAAAACTCGAGATAAATATTATTGGTTGCTAATATTGACAAATTTTATCACTAAATCATCCATCTCTTCTAATAGAGTGTGTCAACATAATTTAAATTTATTTATCGCCACATTATAAGTGGCTTCTAATAATAAATAAACAAATAGCCAATAATAATGGTATCAGGCGAAAACATGATCTGACGTAGTTCGCAAGTCGAGTTTTTTATGCAAATAAATTTTTCTGCATATTTGATGAGTTCTTTGGCGTGAAGTTTATGATTGCCTTCAGATTGTTTTGTTTCTGGAAAAGAATAATTTTTTTGTAAACAATAAAGAAAAAATGAATTTATTGTCGCACTTTCATTAAAACCAATTAAAAATCATCAAAACAATGACAACAAGTTGATTAGTCATACGACCGAAGCGCTTCCAATCGTCACATGGTCTCCCAATTTCAATAAGTTAAAATAAATAAACGACGATTGATCGTGATAAGAGAGACATCGTCGTACGGGCAGTGCAGCAAGTGCTGGAAAACAATCGTCGTGTTTGTTTGTTACTTTATTCATTGTGTAGTATTGGAAATTTTCCCTATCACGTGAACGACAAATGATCCGGCGCTTAATTTGTCAACGAAGCACATGTCAATGTAGCGCGCTCAGGAAATAGTCGTTTTATTCATTGACAAATGTTCCTTCGGATGCGCGCGGAACGACGTCGTCGACAGTGCGGAACAGTGGTAGCCAAATTATTACACGCATCGCAAGGACATAACCTACATGAAGTCGCACATTTCCAGCTTGAAGAGTGTGAAAACGATTCTTGAACTAATAATAACAGCAACAACAACAACAACAACTCGTATCGCATCGATTCGGACGACGATAAATACTCAATCAATTGTTTTGTAATTGATTTGAGTGTATCATATATGAAGTCAATAAAATGAAGACGTTTTGTCGTGCACGTTGTGTGGAAGTGTCGATAGTGATAAAATATTAGTCGTTTAGTTGTAATGAGAATGCGTTGCAAGGAGATCAGGGATGTGAAATTTTTTTCTATTGAGGTAATTTTTTTTTTATTTTATTTTTTTTTACTTTTTTTAATATTTAAAATCAATTTTAATTTTTCCTTCTTTTTTATTAGATCTTTAGGCTTTTTATAATTTTTTTTCTTTTAAATATATTTTTTTTTTAAATTTCAGCTCAAATTGTAAAAGTCAAATACCAAAAAATAATTTTAAGCTTAAAGAAAAAATTTCAGTGCTAAAAAATGTTATCATTCGGACATCGACGAACGACAATATCGCATTTAGTTTATGAAACTTATCGATTTCTTTAATAAGAAATTTATTGTAGCTTATTATTTCAATATTAGCTTAACTGAATTGATTAACATGTACTTTTTAAATGATATCATGAAGATACCGACAATCTCCAATTCATAGAAGACTTAGATGTCAAAAAAGCAAACGTATCAATGATTAATGCCGGAACATTGCTAAAGAAATGGAAGTAGATAAAGCCATGATGGATAAAGAAAAAACTGGCCGTAGATAAAAGAACTTTATATACCCTTGGTAAAGTAAGCGAAAACAACAAAACCACACAAAAGCTTTCAATCTCATTTACAAACAATATCCTTACCAGCCAATGCAAAATTAACATCAGACTCCAAGCTAAAGGAATTTCATCGTTGTTTGTCGCAAAATGAAGTAAAGTAAAACTTGAAAAAATTGTGGGACAAACTATCTTCTGCTAAAGAACTTTTTACTCGGTTCATGGTCTAATAAAAAAAGGAGACTCATCTTAGAGAAAGTTTTTATTCTCTTTTAATTTTCTATGGCTCTACTGCCAAAGATATTTCCCGTACGACCTCTCTGGCATATTAAAGAATTGCAGGAAAAAATTAAGAAAAAATACTGTCATGAATTAAATAAGTAGCTAAAGAGTTTTACAATATTTTAAATGGCAAAGAATTAGAAAATTCAGTTAATAACATTAATGGTTAATCACAAAAAATTATTTGTTCGAAGGTACGGACAGACAAATTGTTAACATAAATAGCGAAAAAAATTAGAACTGCACTAAACACTTTTTAGGAACCAATTTTTTTTTTATTTAAAAAAACTCAAGGCTTTTATTTTAAAATAAATCTTTAGAAAACAATAAAAAAATCAAAATTAAAACTAAAACAAACAACTGAATGAAAACTGTAAAAAATTAAATTTAATCAGCTACGTTTTTTTTAAATTAAGAAAAATTGAAAATTATACTTCCTCAAAACCCTTATAATAAAAAAGCCTTCTAATACTGCACCACTGTCCCGCCACACGCAGAAAATTTCTTCTATATTCCGTCACATTACTTGCTCACTTCACTTTATTTACAAGCATGCACCGTCTCAACTTCATACACAAACTGACGACCGACGAGAGAATCTCTATATTTTTGTTTTTGTTGTTTTTCATTACACATGGACTCGCTTCAGTCATTCATGTGCTGATACGACGACTACTCTCGTAGTATTTTATAATAAAATATTTTGTTGGTCTGCACCGTGATGCCATACAGAAAAATGTATTTAAAATAAAAAAAAAATATTATTTGAACACACATATTAATCCGAATTTAAATCGGTAACACAGTCGAAAAATGTATCAGTTGTTCGATCGCCGGCCTATCGATTAAACGTCAACTAGCAGCTACTTGAAGCTGATTTTTTAAAATAATTTCTGAAATTGACTGATGATTGATTGTGATAAAAAAAAATATATTAAAAAATCAAGAAAAAATTTTAAAAGAAAATTAAGGAAGTGATAAAAAATAAATAAAAATAATTTCACAATTTGCAATAAAAATTGCAAACCAGAAGTAACAAAAAACAAGAATCTACTCACAATTATTGCCTTTGTCTCATCGCATCAACGATAAATTATTACCTTTGCTTGCTGAAACAAAGCAGAACGTTTTATTGTGTAATTATTGAGGAAAAAAAGAGTAAAAGATTTTAGCGCGTCAATGTAGTCGAGAAGAAGACTTTCCTATACAGATGTTCAAATAAAAGACTTTGACACAAAAAATTTCCTGGAATGCTCAGAAAAAAAATTTCACCTTGAAAAAAAACTGAAAGAAACATAGAATGTGACAAAAAAACTAAAGAAAAAATTACGAAGAAGAGAAAAAAATACAGAAAAAATTCAAGAAATGGTCAATGTTCTTTAAAAGACCAAAAAACAAAAAAAAAATTAAATGTTCCACAAAAATTACTTTTTTTTAAGTCATAAAAAATTATAAAAAAAACACACAAAAATCTACAAAAAATGGCAAGGTGAGTTCAGTTTGCAACCGAAAAATAATAAACATTAAAAAAAATTAATAAATATAAAACGCAAATTTTATAATCTGTCTATCTACGAATAAAAAAAAGTCCAGATACGAGGTTTTTGCTTGAAAAAAGCTGGCATTCGATAAATAAGGAAAACAACAAATGATAAGAGACTCGTATCAAAAGTGTCCCATATATGTATAAAAATTTAAAGACAAAAAAGTGACCAACTGAGACAAAAAAAAAATATTTTAAAATTCTATCTAACTAATTATTATTTAATTTTTGTCTGGTTCCTCGTGTCATCTTAAAAAAAAATAAATAAATAAAAATAAACGAATGAATAAAAAAATACTTCTATAAAAAATTCCTTATCAGTCATTCATTGAAGTCATTTATTTACTACGAAAAAATTAAAACAATGTGTTGATGTAAAAAAAAAATCTTTGAAACGATAAAGAAAATTTGTAATTTTTTTTTGGGACATCCTACATAACAGAAGGTTGACTCTGATGTAATAAAGATGAGTTATTAACCGAAAAACTTATTAGAGAGGAATTTTTTTGATTAATTTGATAATGAACAAGTTTTAAAATAAATATTGTCATATCAATAAGATGTCGATTCTGGAGCACGTGACTGAGTAATCATGGTCTAGTTCGGTACGACGACGAGGGGTGACACGAAAAACCGATAAGAAAGTACAAAAGAATCGCGAATATTTTTAAATTTATTTTTTTTATGACACAAAATAAAATTTGTATTGATGAGGTATTTTTTTGGATGGAATTGTATTTTTTTGTTAGCTTAAACTGGATTTTTTTATGAAGTGGAATGACATGTGAGTAAGAGAAACAGAGATTTGACGTCATTTGGTGGCACGAGGAGAGTTGCTAAGGATGATTAAGATCGTTTTGTCATAAAAGGTTTAAAATGAGGTTAATGTGAGAATATTTTTTTTTTTGAATTTAAGAATTTTTTTACGTGACTTGTGATACTAACAGCTGTGCAAAAAAAAAAATATGAAAAAAAATTTTTTGAAGGTCGTTGAAGTATTAAATAATAAAGTAGAGAAATTTTGACAAAAAAACACGACTTAAAAGTAATAGTTACTTAATATGTTTTTTTTAATAAAATATTGCTCTGAATTTTTTAAAAATTTAAATTTACGTTAAAATTATTTTTTTTAATAAAAAAAAATTAGAAAAAAATAATTAAAAAAAATTTCTTCTTTTTTAATTAAATAATTAAAAATAAATTTATTAATATTTATTATTTATTTTATTTTTATTTAAAATTATTTAATTTAATTTAAAATTAATTTAATTATAATTTGAAGAAATTATTTTTTTAAATTTAAATCTCATTATTTTTAAATAATTTACTTAATTTAAATAAAATAATTACTTTTAAAATTAAATAAAATTTATTTCTTTTGTATTTTCTGATATAAATTTACAGAATTAATTAAATAAATTAAATTTCATTTTATTTTTTTTTATTTATTTAAAAAAATAATTTAAACTTGTCAAAATTAATTAATGGAATTTCCCGCTCAAAAACATCAAAGAATGTCTCTTGAAGAACTTTCAAAGACAAATGTAGATCATTGAAAGTGACTTAAGAAGCACCAAAGTGCTATAAATTCCAATTGATGTCATCAATCATCAATCAAAGTTGATTAAAAACTCTAAAAGGTTCGACAGAAACCATTAAATTAATTTTTATAGCTCATCGAAGTCGTCCAATATTTTCTAGAAATTAATCGAGTCGTTAAAAAATCGACATTTTATCACTTTCGTAATACTAAGAAATTGTAAAAGCTGGTTTTCACGTCAATTTTTTTTAATTTGAGACGCATTTAAGTCAAAAATGTTATTCTTGGTTCATTAAAATGTCAAAAAATGTAAAAATTTCTCATTTAAAAAAATTTTTAAGAGTAAAAATGTTCTTTAAATGTCCTTCAAAATGCATCCTTGACACAAATTCTACTCACTTAGAACTTTCAAAGGTCATTAAATTCCACAATTAATCGTCTGTTGTTGCAACAAACAATTTTCCCCTCCGCACTTGAGTCACAAGTAGCGATATCCGAAGCACGATAACGACAGAAATCCTCATTGAAGCATTGACTCATCGAAAAATTTATTTTTGCTTACAGACAAGATTCTGCGGTTCTCGTCAGCAACGGCAACTCGACAACGCCAAAAATTGTACCTGCGTCCAATCCCAGCAACAACAACAACAGCAATCCCTACAACAATGCCACAACGACCCCGACATCGCAGCCGCCGCCAAAAAAAACTGTCGTCACGGTGGAATCGCAAATGACGCGCAGCGAAAAAGAGGAACGTGGCAAGGCATTTCGGCAAGTGGTTGTCGCTTTCATTGCCAACATCGCAACAATCAATACGGGACTGATATTTGGGTTTAGTGCCGTGGCAATTCCACAGTTGGAGGCAAGTGATGCCGTGATAAATGACGGCGGGCCAATTGATGAGTATCAGGCGTCGTGGGTCGGTAAGTAACGTTTTTTCTTGAAAATTTACAAAAATATGCGAAATTTTGAATTTTTAAGCAAAAAGTAGGAAAAATTTATATATAAAAAATTTTAATTTATAAAATTTCATATAAAGTTTGTTCAAGTTGGGCTTAAATTAAGATTTTTTAAATTTCTTAAAAAACTTGCTTTTTAAACAAATTTTAAATTTTTAAAAATTTTTTTGAGAAAAAAAATTATAGGTAAATTTTAAAAATAAAAATTTTCTTGTAATTTCTTGGGAAAATTTTTTTTTTCTATCTCAACTTCCTTCATCACGTGATTTTTTTACGGAAACGTGTCACATCGTCGCTAGAAAAGGCAATTAAACTGCAAGGCAATCGAGTGATGCGCGCGTTATTTGCATATGTGACAAAAAAATTGCTGTAAATAGTAATTTATTGCCTCAAAAAGGGAACAATCAAGCAAAAATCGCTTCGATAACGATAACAAACACTCATAAAATGCGATGTTAATCTATGAGACGACACGTAATTAACGACGACGACAAAAAAAGAAAGGTCCAAAGATTAACATAAATTAATAAATTAAGAGAAAAAAAAAATCTGTTGCACGATCGCGACACGTGAGAAATCTCAAGATTTGTTTGGGAAGCATGCCAAACTTTGTCACTGACCTCTTCGATGCCAACAACAACAGCAACGAGAGATTTTCTCGTGTGCAAGCCGACTATTTTTAGCTCTCGGCGGCGTAAAAAGTGCAGACAAAGTGTGATACGGAACAAGCGAGCGGCTTGTAAACATTTTCTCTGTTTACCTAACGAAGGACGCGTTTTGTTTACGCGAAAATGTTTTGAACGGAAAAATTATTGGTATTGTATCGATAAACATGTTTTTCTCGTCTGCTAAGAAATTATTGACTGATTTGCCAAATACTTGCAAATACAAAATTAGAAGTAAAAGGTAATTCACAGACAATGAATTCATTGACTGTTGATGGGTGCGAATGATTTTTTGGCAAATGAGGGTAGAAACAGGTGATTTTTTCGTGAATTGTTACAGATTTTTGTCGCTGACATAATTTTGTTGCGATTTTTTGGCACAAATTTGGGTTTTTAGATTAGTTTTTGAATAAAAAGTAATTTTATGAGGAAATTTATTGTTTCTAAGGCTTAAAAGCTAATGACTTTTTTTTAAAAAACTTTGTTTTAGTTTAGATTTTTTTCTGTAAAATTTCTATAAAATTTGAAAATTTATGAGATATGAACAAAAAATCATCAAACATTGCTTGTATCAGTTCAAGATAAAAATTGTGTTAATCGGTCAATAAATGAATCAAAATTGAGCGGCCTACTGATAAAAAAATCTCTTGAGACTGTCGATTAAATTATTTTTCTCTGATTATAAGGACAAATTAATTGAAATTAATTTTTATAAAAAAATAAAATTAAAAAAAAATGAAATAATTAAAATTAAATTAAAATCTGTAATTTTTTACAAAAAAATTAAACAAAAATAAAAATTCAGAATTTTTAAATTTAATTTCGGACTTTTTTCTAAGAAGCATTTTTTTTTTTGAAGATAAGACTGTCAAAAATTATGTTTAAAATTTTTTTTTAAATTTCAAATATTTTGTTGAAAAAAATATTGAAAAATAGTTTATAAAAATTAAATTTTACGAAAAAAAAAATAAAAAAAATTTAATGAAATTGCTCATTTTGATAAATTTTTCTGATTTTGTCCATTAATTTTTATTCCAGTATTTTTTAGAAATAATATAAATTTTTAAAAATAAAAATTGAATATTAAAACCAGAAAAACTTTGTTTTTTATAAATTTTTTTGCTTTTTTTGAAAAATAAAATTAATGAAAATATTTTTACATGACAAAGTATAAAAAAATAATTTTTGAAAATAAATCTTTAATCAAAAATGCTAAAAAATTGTTAATTTTTATGAAATTTCCTCAATAAACTGATATTTTGAGATACTTTTCAAAATAAAAATGCATCAAAATTATAATAAATTTAAAGAAATAGAATTTAAAAAAAGAAAAATGTTCTTTTAACTTTTTGATAAAAAAAAAATAATTAAAAATTTTTTCAAGGGACAAAACTTTAAAAAATTATTTTTGAAAATTTAATTTTTGTAAGAATTTAAAAAATTTTTGATAATTTTTTTTTATAAGTACACTAAAAATTGCTAAAAATTTCTATTCTTAATGAAAGTTTTCATTTAAAAAATTATTTTATAAAATATTAAATTTTGGAACGACTTTTTTTAAGAGTTTTTTTAAAGACATTTTTCAGTGCATTTGGGTATATTCAAGTACCTCTTTGACATATCCGATCTCACGGGTGATGTATTACCCAAGAGTTCAAAAAAAAATCTACAAATAACCTTGATCCAATATCACCTTCAATTAAAATCACTCTCAATCGTCTTCATTTAATTGCAGCAGCATGGAACAATCTCCGATAAAGTCAATGTCATTTTCTTACATTTTATTTTTATTTAATTTTTTGACTGTTGGATCGTCTCTCGTTGTCGATCCATCTTCTTAAATCTATTCCAAAAAACGGTCTATTTTATAAATTGTTTTATATAAATTAAAGTCATACTGGATACTGGCTTCCAGTAACGCATTGGTGGCTCCTTAGCGGCATCGTCGTCGTCAAAAGTCAGTCAGTGTGTTCGTCGGTGCGTTCCTTCTTGATGACAATCTGTTCTTGCTGCTCTTTTGGTGCGGGATTGTCTTGCTGTTGTGGCTCCTCACCGTCGTAGTCGACTTCGAAGGCGACACTGGAGTTGTTGTGATCGACAAAACTGACTTCCGTTTCGTATTCGTCGAACTCGTGATCGTCATTTTCCGCGTGATCCTTGTCCCCATCGTTGCCATTCTTTTCGAGAACTTTAATATCGGCTGCGAATCGCTGTTCAATCGCTGCAATTTCCTCCTCCACTTGTTTCCGCTTCTTTTCGATCATGCGATCGATGTCTTCCTTCGAGCGTTTCAGACGTTCCTGACTCTTTTTGTCCAAAACTTTCGGCAAGTAATACAAATGTTGCTTCGCTTTGGTGCGAATGAAATTTCCCAAGGGTCTCTTGGTTGCCTCCCACGCCGCCAGGTCCTTCATTTTGAGCATTTTTATCTCCATCGCCCGGATTTCGAGTTGTTTCCGTTTCCGGTCACTGAAGAGACTTTGCTTTTCCTTGCGCAGCACTTCGCGTTCCTTTTTCTGCTGTTCCTCGAGCTTTTTCTCAATTTGTGCCTTTTTTTCTTCCTTGCCCTTCAAACGGGACTCTTCCTGGCAGAATTTCTGCAACGTGCCGAGCAACGACCCAAATATCCGTCGATGGCGAGCCTTGGTTTGCTCATCACCGCCCTGCGCTGCAACAATATCATCACGTGTCGGCTGCTCCTTGATGACCCGAGAACTGACACGTGGCTTAATTTCGTCTTCATCGTCGTTGTAACGACTTCGCTTCGCAGCTGGCGGATCACTAAGACGACTAAAAGCAGATTTTTTGTTTTGTTGCGGGCCACCGGATGCGGCATCGGCAAATCGACGCCCGCCGGCTTCGTTAAATTGCCCAAAAGCGCGTCGGCGATCGTTGCGTTGCTGTTCGTCGTCAAGGGGACGCCCAACAATGCGACGAATTTCGGAATTGAGACCTTTCAAGTTGCTCTTCGCCTTTTCCAATTGCTGCTCGAGACTCGAGATTTCCATGGGATTCACGAGAGTGCTCATTTTTCGCGGGATTTTTGTGTGATTTTACGTGCGGCAGCGACAATTGACACTCATTGAGGGTTTTCCGGGCTTTTCGACGGGATTTTACACGTTTTTTTACACGAAAATTGATGAAACTTTTTTTCCGATTGTTTATTCGGACACGATTAAAAACAAACCACAACTCGAAAGTTGCTCGTGGTTCACAATCGACGGAAAAGGAAATTTAAATTTGTTTCTAGAAAAAAATCGTTAAGTTTTGAGGCAATAAATCACACTTGACACTTCCGTAAAAAAAACAATTTCAAGTGTTTGTCGACAATTAAGCGATAAATTCCGTTTAAGGAAGATAAAATTGTTGCTAATTGACATTTTTTTCTATTTATTTCCAGCTTCTCTGTCATCGGCAAGTACGCCAATCGGATGCATCATGTCTGGATATGTGATGGATCGCTTTGGCAGGAAGAAAACTCTGCTGGCAACGGAAATTCCCTTGATTATTGGATGGTTGCTGATTGCTTTTGCACCGAATGTGTTGTGTATCTACGCCGGGAGGATTCTTTGTGGCTTCGGGAGTGGCATGGTTGGTGCTCCGGTAAGAAAAAAATTAAATTTTAGAAAAATTATCAGAAAAAAATTAAAATATTTAAGAAAAATTTTAAATTTTTGAAAAATTTTGAGGAAAATCTTAAATTTTTTAAGTAAAGAATTTAAGTTTTTCATAAATTTTTAAAAATAAATTAAATTTTTAACAAAAAAACTTTTAATTTCAGGTCCGCGTTTACACATCAGAAGTTACCCAACCGCATCTTCGTGGAATGTTAACGGCTCTCGGGAATGTTGGCATCAGCGTTGGAGTTTTGTTCCAATATACCCTCGGAGCTTTCATAAATTGGAATATTTTGGCGATTATTTCTGCTTTGGTGCCCATTTTGGCCTTTACTTTGATGCTGAATATGCCAGAAACGCCGAATTATTTGGTGACACACTCGAAACGGGATCAAGCTTTGAAGAGTTTGGCCAAGTTACGAGGTTCCAACTACAATTTGGGACGAGAAATTGATCAGTTGCAAGCTTTTGCTGACAAATCAAAGACGAAAGAGTATGTTTTTATAAATTTTTCAATTTTTTTTTTTTACTTATTTTAAATTTTTTATCCCTTTAATATTTTTTCGAATAAATTTTTATATTTTTTTCAAATAAAATGATTGAATTTTTGGCCATTTTTTTTTTGTTTTTTTTTTTTATTTTTATTAAAATTTGTTTGACTTTAATTAATTTTTAGAAAATTTTAATTTTAAAGTTTAACCCAAGTGAATAATTTTTGAATTAATCTGTAGTAAAAATCACATCAAGTGAAGTTCAAATCTGACTTTAAAGGCTTTAAAGTTTAAAGTTTATGTTGAAAGATTGGTCAAAAATTTATATTTCTTTGGTTTTTTAAGAAAAATAATTTTTTAATTTGAAAAATAATTACGCCTTCAGAGTTATTTCAATCGAAAAAAATTTAATTTTCAATTAAAAAAAATTATTAAAAAAAATAATTTAAATTTTTTTTTAAATGCGGTCAAAAATTTATTGACTTTTGACTCATTTTTATATTTTTTCAATAAAAAAAATTCTTTAAATTTTGTTTTATAAATGTCAAAAATTTTAGTAAAAAATAATTTCAGAAAAAATATATTAAAAATTCTTAAAAATGTATTCAATTATTTTTGAAAAAAAAGGAGAAAAAATTTTAAATTATTTAAAAATTAATAAATTTAATCTTAATTTCATCACAAAATTTAATTCAAAAATTATTTTTTTTTTAAATTTTTTGAAAAAGCCACAATTTTAATGAATTTTTGAAATATTTTTTTAATTAAAGAGACAAAATTTTTAAAATAAATTAAAAAATTGAATAAAAAATTCAATAATTTTTTTCTATTTTTTTTTTGCAGAAAAGAAACCGGTAGAGATCTGATCCGCGCCCTCCTCAGCCCATCCGCCTTAAAACCCTTCGGCATCTTGTTCATCTATTTCATGTCGTACCAATTCAGTGGCGTGAACACTCTCACCTTCTACGCCGTCGAAATTTTCCGTGACTCGGGCACGACATGGGACAAAAATACCGCAACGCTCGTGCTTGGCTTCGTTCGCCTATTTTTCACCATCGTGGCATGTGTTGCCCTCCGACGATGCGGCAGACGACCTTTGTCCTTCATCTCGTTCATCGGATGCGGCGTGACGATGGTCGCTTTGGGTATTTACATGCGCGAAAAACTCGCCTGGGACTCTGTTGGCTTGGCACCCTTCAACACGTGGATTCCCGTGACCTGCATTTTCGTCTTCCAGGCATGCTGTGCCTTGGGTTTCCTCGTGGTGCCCTGGGTAATGATTGGCGAGTTGTATCCGATGAAGGTGCGCGGCATCTATGGCGGACTTACGACATGCTCCGCGCACTTGTGCGTCTTTATTGTGGTGAAAACGTATCCATTCCTGTCGCATGTCATCGAAAAACACGGTTGCTTCATCATGTATGGCAGCATTTCGCTCGTGGCGACATTCTTTATTTACTTTACGCTGCCCGAAACGAAGGGAAAGACGTTGCAAGACATCGAGGACTACTTTTCGGGTCGCATCTCCAAGCAGAGTTTCAACCAGAAAAAACCCGCTGGCGGTATTTCGACGCTGCAAGAGAAACCGATTGTGGAAAAAGACAAATTGCTGCCTTAAAGACGCCTTTTTTAGGTTTTAACGAAAAAAAAATTGACTGACGCCACTTCTTCCTTCTAAAAAGAGACAATTTTAAAAATATTCTAAGTATTAGAACATCTCAGAAACATATCGTTCGCTTGTTTCTTGTCAATTTCTAGAATTAGAAAAAATATTATTAGAGAAAAAAATAAATTTAAAGGAAATACGTTAACAGTATTCATTAAATTTACTGAATTTTATTCAATTAATTGGACTGTGTCCTCTTTAATCAAGAGTCCCAACTTTCGTAACTTTTTGTTGAACTTTTTCTCGATTTTATCACTGATTTCGTCGGTGCCCGTGCACGTCTTGTACTTGCGAAATACTTTTTTCTTCAGTTTACTCAGCTTCAACTGATTATTTTTCGACAGTAGAATGTCCTTGATGGTTTTTGCCCAGTCAAATTTCTCGGTATTTGTCTCTGTTTCCTCAATTTTCGCTTTTTTTGTTCCATTTTCGGGCTTTTCTTCCTCTTCTTCGTCCAATTTTCGTTTATTTGTCCCGTTTGACGTTCCATTTTGCGAATTTTCCGTCTTCGGAGCTGCTTGAGGTGCTGGTTGCGGTTTATTTTTCTTCATTTCCTCCTCCAATAAATTCCAGGCAGCTTCAATGTCGTCCATTTTCATGTAGCGGAAGGAATTTTGCAGGAATCTCAGGAAGCTGGCTTTTTTCCGGGGGATGTTGTCGTGCTGCGAGATGGTTGTGAGAATTTTACTCACACTTTGTGAGATGTTTTTTTGTTGTTGCTGGATCGTGCGGACCATTTCGACCCAAGCTTCTTGTTTTTTGGCTCCTTTGTTGGAATTTGCTGGCGCCACGTACCCCTTGGCGGAGTATTTTTCCATTTCCGTGATGCATTTTATGTGGGTGTCGTATTCCTGGCCCTGGAAAATGATGAAAAATGAGAGAAATTTGGTTGAATTTGATGAAAAAATGCTTACTTTGAAGTCCTTTTGGCAATCCATGCATGAGACGAAGATATTGCGACTGCATCTGAAACTGTGTTTCTCGACAGCTTGCTTTTTGAGGGACTCCCCGCAATGGTTACAGGCGAAAACGACCATTTTTTAGTGAATTGAGGGGCAGAAATTAATTAAATTGATTAAAATTAACTTAAATTCGATGATTTTTGGGAGACCGACGTCAAGAACATGCGGATTTGTTTATGGCGTTGTCCATTAATGGCGTCGGCAGTTTAGGGGGGTGGGGTTCATCAAATTTACGACAGATTCCGACGAGGGGGAGGGGGGTAAATTTCAATGTACGACGTCGTACGAATATGCCATATTCACGATTTGAAAACTTTTTGTTTTAAATTAATCAAAATAATTTAACAAAGTATTAAATACTTTGTAAGCTTTTTTTCAAACTTTTATTAAATTGATTTTTTTTTTCAAAATTTTTCACGAATTTCTATTGAAATTCGAATTGATATGAAAAATTTCCTTTTCAGTGAGGGAAACGGAATATTTGGAACAATTTTTAAATGAAATAAAGGAAATTTAATAAAAAAAAATCATTGAAAATTTAAAAAAATTAATTTATTATTTATTGCTCTAAAGCTCATTTTTTTCGCGATCTGTCGAATTTGAACTTCATTGAATGTTTTGTTCGCTCTTAGCAGCTGTATTTGCAACCATCGACCAAACGACAAACACGATCATTTAATTTTCCAATTGGAAGGACCTCAGAAGGACGACCATAATCCTGTTCTGCTGATGAATTGAGGCGGCAAAGAAAGGGGGCTTCAAAATGTTGATGGGTTTGATGTTGGCGGGCTGTATTGGGTTGCTATTGTTCTGTATTGGATGGGACTTCGTAATGGTGTGCAGGGAGGCGTCGTTACTGCATCCATTCCCACCAAAATGTTTTCAAAGCCTTCTCTTTATTTTTTGTTGAATTAAACTGAACTGAAATATATTTCAATTGATGTGTGTCAGGTGTGCAGCTCCTGTACGATTTAATTTTTTTTTTGTTTTGAATTATTTAAAATAATTTTTGAAGTATTTCAGACTTTGTAATCTTTTTTTTTTAAATTTTTCACGAGCTTTCATTGAAGTTTGAATTGACGGGGAATGGGGGCCAAAAAATGTCCCTTTTTTGCCGACGGCATTAATGGATGACGCCCTATTTATTATTTGTTGACTAGGAATGTTTACGCTGCAATCTGGGCCTGTGAGTTGCGGGAATTCTCAAATTTAAGAGAAAAATTAAAAAATCGCAATATCAAAAGAAAACATTTGTAAAAAGTAGAAAATTAGCATAAATTATACTTAAACAAGTTTTTCAAGTTTCGAATCGAAAAATTGGGAAAAACATTAAAATTTAAGTGAATTTATTTTAAAATTTTGTCAGATTAGGTATATTTGATTTTTTGAATTTTAAAAATGAAAACTTAAATTTCAAATTTGAAACGTTCAACTGCTTGTATTTCGAAGAATATACCAACTTTTTGCCAATTAATGATAACTTTAATGATTTTTCCACATTTTTCGATTTGAAACTTGAAAAACTTGTTCAAGTATAATTTATGCTAATTTTCTACTTTTTACAAATATTTTCTTTTGATCTTGCAATTTTTTTTTAACTTAAATTTGAGGATTCCCGCAACTCCCTGGGAATGTTTTGACTCAAAAAATTGAATTTCATCAAATTTTGTGATATTTTATTAAAAATTTAAGCCAAATAAAATGTCTTTTGACGATCCCGAAGACAAAATTCGGATTTGGAACAGTATTGTAAGTTTTATTTAACAAAAATTTTGATAAATTTCATTCAAAAATTTTTTTGTAGCGTTCGATTTCCGAAACTTCTTTCAAATTTATCAACTGTCCAGTGCCGAATGACGATCTTATGAGAGAAATTGTCACAAAAATTATGTTGCATTACTTGCCAAATTGCGGCTTAGTTGCTGCCAATGAGCCTTTACCCGCAGTCGATACGGCTTTTCGCAGTATAGTTCAAGTGATTGAAGATTTTGACTCGGAATTTCCGAGTTTAGTGGACAAATTTGAAGATATTGAGATAATTTTGATGCTTTTGGAGCCAGAAGCGCAGTCAGAAACGCCGGTTGAAGCGGGTTAATGATTAAAAGGATCGTAAATTATCCGATTTTTGTACAAAATTAGTTTTAAGTCTGTTTAAATTTAGGAAATTTTTCAATAGTTTTGAATTTTTTAAAAATATTATTACTAAAATTTTTATGAATTGAGTAGAATTGTCATAAAATTTATAGAATTATTGAAAAAAAATTGTAGATACTTGAATTTATGGAAATTAGAAATGTAAAAAATAAAGTTAAGTTCCGTATTTCGTGTAAAAATTTTTATTATTTTTTGTGTAGTAAAAATTTAAATATTTAAAAAAAAATAAATGATTTTAGATTAAAAAAAAAATTTAATTTAAAAAATTTTAATTTTTTTTAATAAAAATTATTAATAAAAAATTTTTTTCGATGTTTTTAAATAAATAAATTCAATAAATAAAATAAGAAAAATTATTAAAGTTAAAAAAAATTAAAAAATATTTTAACAATTTTTAACAGATTTTTCAAGAAAATTAATCATTAAAGAAAAAAATTATTTAAAATAAATTTAAATTTTTTTTTTAATTTATTAATTTTTTTTAAATTTTTTTAATTTAAAAAAAAAACGAAATTTTTAAGAAATAATTTCTTTTATTTTTTAAAATTTCATAAAATCATGTTTGACCTTCATTCATCTTCATCTGATTTTTTACAAGTTTTCCAAACGAAATACCCAATAACGCCAAGAACGGCGACACCTCCTATCACGAACAAAATTATGCTCAATAAAGAAGTTTCGTCATCTTCTTCTATGCATTCAATTTTGTGGACATGCTTAATTCTAAATTTATCGTCGACATCCATGACTGTGATATTTGCTTCTTTTGTTAAAAATTCAAACATTTCCTCTAAATAATCACAACCAAATTGATTTTCGCTGATTGTAATTCTTTCTAGTTCAGGAAAATTTGTTTTTAATTCTTTATAATCGAGTTCTTTCAACTGATTTTCACCTAAATCAAGCGAAGAAAGTTCATCGAGGACACCAAACCAACTTAAATCGAAATTTTTCATCGACATATTAGAAAGAACTAATCTTTCAAGGTTTTGTAATGGCTTAAAAACTCCTTTTTCGAACGTAATGTTGTTATTTCCGATATCCAAGTGTTCCAAATTTTTAAGTTTTTCAATTCCTTGAAGATTTTCGAACGAATTTTCACGAATAATCAGTCTAGAAAGATTTTTTTGTAAAGCAAAACTTTTAAAATTCTTAAATTCGTTGTCTGTCAAGTAAATTTCTTTCACTTCGAGACTCGAATTTACGTTCAATGAGGATAATTCGTTATCAGACGCTTTAATTGTGTGAATTTTTGCTTTTGGATTGATCGACTTCAAATTCAAAGACGTTAATTTATTTCCTGAGACATCCACCAAATCCAGTTTTCGATCAATATGCAGTTCCAAACTCTCCATTTCGTTGTTGTCTAAATGAATTTCATACAAATTTGGCAAATTAACGAAAGCTCTCGTTGCCACATACTTTATATCGTTATCGGTCAACACGAGATGCATTAATTTCTTCAAAGATGCAAAAGTTCTTGCATCAATAACTTCCAAATCGTTCTTTTCCAGAAACAAAACCTCAAGATTTGCGACATCCTCGAATGCTTTTGGTGAAATTTTTCGTATTTTATTATTTCCGAGATAAAGTTTGATCATTTTCTTTGCGCCATCGAACGTATTCTCGCCGATTTCAGTCAATTCGTTGAATTCTAAATCCATTATTTCGAGTTTTGAGGCGTTTTGGAACGAAAAATCGGGAATTTCAGTCAATTGAACATTTTCCATCTCGAGATTACTCAAATTTGGCGTTTGAGTTAAGAATTCCTTTGGAAAAATTAAAATTGTAGAGTTTTCAAAGGAGATTTTCTCAATTTTTCCGAGATTTTCGTCTAAAATTCGGATTTTTGTAGAATTATTTTGGATGTTCACTTGATGAAGTTCACAATGTCGGGATTCTACGTTGACGCAATTCACTTCTTGTTCATTGAGAGACAAAACTTTTGTTGAATTTATCAATAAAAGAGTTAAAATTGCAACAAGACGATGCATGATGGATGTCTTTTCTTGTTCAAAGAAGGTTGGAGACTGAAAGAAAAAATATTAAGTGCGCCTTCAGCTGATATCAGAAAAAATTGGCAAAGAATCGTAAGTAAGTCAAATTTTTCGTCTGACCTGCGAATTTTCTTTTCTTTGTTGATCAACAATTGTTTTTATAGTGACGTATTTATTTTATTGTAGCTTCCGTACATTTTTGATAATTATTTTAATAAATAAGATAGATTTGAGGGAAAAAATAAATATAGCCTTAATTTTCTTAAAAAAATTGTTAAAAATAATGAGTAAAAACATTTTTTAAATTTTTTTTTTTAAATTTAACTAATAAATATTTTATGCATATCTATTTATTAAAAATAATTTTAGGCCGTTAAATAAAATTAAATATTATTTATTAAAAAAATTTTAGGCCATTTTCCAAATTTTTTTTGTAGTTTGTCCCATGCCCCATTTCAAAAGTCAAAAATCCAAAGAGGAAAAATAAAAAGAAGTTGAAAATAATATCAAAATTGACCAAAATCATTGAAAATTGATTGTTTTTTGACTGGATTGTTTCATGCCCCATTCACAATATCAGCATTTTGTAAAAAATTGACAGCTGTCAATTTTATTTAAATTTAATTATCCGATTTTTATGTTTTTTATAACGTTAAATATTTTTCAAAGACGAACCAAATTTTTAGAATATTTTTGTTATTTTGCAAAATTTGAGTACAGTTGTCATATTTTTTGACATGTTTTTTCAGTTTAAAAATTCATGAAAAAAATCAATTTTTGAGGAAAAATTTTTGTGTGTCGCGGATTTTTTATTTTTGATGCGAGATCAATTTCTGAGTTAAGAGTGTCTGCAAATTAGCTGAATTTTATGATACATATTATTATTTCTTGCAATTTTTTCTTCTAATGCCTTTTTCTCTTTCTCATATTCCTCTTTTTTGCTTGTCCGATGCGCTTCCAGTTGTCCTCTGATCCGCTCGATGCCTTGTACTACCACCCATATTTCATTCCCCAGATGGAATAGCTTCAGTTTCTTCAGCTCGACGTGATCCGTTTCTTGGTCCGATATTGTTACATTGGCATCCGTCATCTTTCGATCTTGGAGTATCATGTCCTTTCTTGCGTTGTCTTTGTTTTTCCCTATCTGTGTTGCTTGGGTAGTTATGGAGTCAAGCAAGGTGATGATGTTGGTGTGGTAAGCAGTCATGTTGGCATAAGCCCGGTTGATGCAGTCTATTGTGTTCAGCTGTCATTGTCTATCTGCAATGATAAGAGTGACAGGATTGTAGTATCCGACGAACTCATATGTTTTTTTGCCATTTTTTCAAGAAATTTTTAGAAATTTAAAAAAAAATAAATTTTTAAGAATATTTGTATTGAAAAACGAAATTTAATATGAATTTTTGCAAAATTTTTCCAAAAAAATTATTTTTTAAACTTTTTGATGTAATTTTTTTTGTTTAAATTTTTTACTTAAAGTATTCTAAATAATATCAATTTTAAATTATTCAATCTTAATATAGGTACCATAAAAACAACTAAAATATTTATAAATAATCAAAAATTGTTTGAATTTTGTCATTTTGTATGAAAAAGTATTTTAAAACTTTTTTTTTATTTTTTTGCCCCCGCCCCATTTTGAAAAAAAATTCTTGTGACAAAAAAATTAAAAAAAAATTTGGAGTGGCCTTATTTAAAACAATATTTTTTACTTAAAATATTTTTTTTAATATTTATTTTTTTATTTGCAAAGTTTGTAAGACAAAAGATAAATTAAATAATTGAATTAATTGAATAAAAATCGAAAAATGAATTTAAAAAAAATATTTTAATTATTTTTTTTTTAAATTATTTTTAACACAAACCTTTTCTGAAATCTTTTTGAAAAAAAAATCACATGAAATTTCTTTGTTGTCTCTTCATATATTTTTTTTTTATTTTTTGTCTCTTAAACATTCATCTCTCATATTTTTTGTTAAACAAAAAACACCTCTTTTAAACTTAACAATTAACACCTTACACTTAATAAATTATTACTCATTTATGGCTTCAGGGAAATTCTCTAATCCCCCCTTTTTTAGTCGCATTTCTCTAAAAATTTTATTTCAAACTTATTTCTACTATTCGATTTTTTTTGTTTGTATTAAGTTTTTTTCTGAAAACCCCTGAAAATAACTTTCATTCAATTTTATTGATTTTTTTTTGTTTAAATTTTAATGATATTGTCACGTATATTTTTTATTAATTTTTTTTTTTAAATCTACGATGAATAAAAATATAGAACAGCGAGAGTCTCAGTTTAAAAATTTTAAATCTTGAACAGTGATAAAATTTTTCTTGATACAGAACAACGAGATAGATT
Source organism: Culicoides brevitarsis (assembly GCF_036172545.1). Taxonomy (NCBI): domain Eukaryota; kingdom Metazoa; phylum Arthropoda; class Insecta; order Diptera; family Ceratopogonidae; genus Culicoides; species Culicoides brevitarsis. Next base: position 28,736,176 of record NC_087086.1, on the reverse strand, counting down.
TTTTTTCTTAACATTTAACAGTGACTTTAAAACTAAAGGAACTATTTGGTTGCAAAGGTTCGTCATGATGACACAAAGAAGAAAATAAATAAAATTCGATGGAAAAAATTAAAAATCAGCACATGGTTTCATTGAAGGACTGTTCCTTGTTGTCTTCGGTCGCGGTATTTTTGATTTCCGACGACAACTTGGCGATTTCGTCTTGCACGGTGTTCGTCGAGATACTGGGGATGTTAATTTCGTCTTTGGCGTCTTCCGTGCTCGTCGAACTGCTTTCCTGCAATATTTGTAGCTTGCTTGTGAGTGTTGTCGGACAAATATTTGTGCCCGTGGTGATAGTTGTTGTTGTCACATGCGGCCTTCGTTGCGGTGTCACTGCACTGTCATACGTCTCGGATCGCGGTCTTTGTCCCTGATCCATGCTAAATTGCTTTTTGAGGAGATTGAGTTTGGAATCTTTGCGTAATTCGGTGCCGCCGAGCGAAAAAGTGCGTTTTGTCATCGCAGGAGTCTTTTCCGGATCGGTATCTGGATTCTCGATGACCGTCGTGTGATTTGAGTCGTGATCCAGCGACATGTCGTTCGTTATTGAGTTATTATCGATGGCAAAGGAACTATTAAGTGATGTATTTGTCTCCGTCGAGCCCTGTTTGATGGCTTTGTACGGATGACTGCAGTCCGTTTCCGTGCTCGAATTCTTGTGCAAACTCTCGCTGGACTTTTTGAACAGCAAACGGGCGTCCTGCGTGCTGCATGGATTCAAAAATGTGGCATATTGTGAGTTACGTGGCGAGTTTTGGCTTGAAACCGGTGAGATTCGTTGTTGCTGCGAGAGTGATGTGGTGACTTGGTTCGTAGTTGTCGTGGGTGCTTGACTTCGTTCGTTTTTCACGACGAACTCTTGTTGTTTGTCGGTGGCTGTTTTTGAGGGTGTGATGGGAAGTTCGATTGCCGTTTCGCGACGCAGGATGCGGCGACCGGAAATTTCGACAATTTCAATGTCGTCGGGCGAGATGTCGTCTTCGTCGATGGAGCAACGCGTTTGGAGGAGACGTTCCATCATCATGTAGTCGTTGTCTTCGCATTCCTTCAAGTGTTGCGTTTCGATCATGGCGGCGAATTCGGGGTTGCTTAATTCGTTCAAAGGTTTTTCATCTGAAACAAAGGGAAATTTTTGATGAAAATTTAATTAAAAATCGATTAAAATGAAACCCAACAAAATGATTTTTCTCTGTAATTAAATTTTCCATCATTTATTTGTTTTTCGATGCATATTTTAACATTTTATGATGTTTTCCGATGAATCGTAAATTAATCATATGTATTTCGACGCATTCGATGAAAAAATACAGAAAGCATTTTTAACGCACTTTTTGTCTAATTTAAGATTTTACAACCAAAATGTTTTCATCTAAGATTATTGAATTTGAAAAAAATTCCATTTGATTGAATAATTTTTTTTAAATCTAAAATTTAAAATTAATGAATTGAACACAAAAAAAATAATTTAAATGATAATAATTTTTAGAACATTAAGAATTATAATTGCAAATATTACAAAAAATATTTTAAAAATTTAAAAAAATGTTGAAATTAATTTTTTTAATAAAATAAAAATTTAGCAATTGATTTGGCGTGATAAAAAAAATAAGTTTAAATAGATAAAATTGAAAATTTTCAAGGCTAATTATTATTTTTAATCTTTTTTGAGTTCAAAATTATTAAAATATAAATTTAATTATAAATAAATATTAAATAAATACCTAATTAATTTTATAAAAAAATAAATTAATTATTAAATTTTTAAATAAAAATTTGATCTAAAATAATTCAATTTAAATTTTTTTTTGTTTAAAAAATACAATTTAAATTCAAAAATAATAATAAATTTAAAAATTTTTAATTAAATTAAATTTAATTTAATTTAAATTTAAGAATTTAATTTAAATTAAAAATATTTTTGTAAATTTTACTGATAAAATTTAAAAAATCTAAAAATTTTAATCAGAAACATCTTTTCTTTTTAATTTTTTAAATAAAATTTTGTTAAAGCGAAAGTATTCACATATTTAATTCCTGGATCATAAAAATCATTCACAATGATAAATGCATTTAAAATATCACATTTTATTGATAATTTCTCAGCTTCCTTGATTTGTTCCTAGAATTCTCGACAACTTCTAATTCCTATTTAAACCGATCTCACCAACGATTCTGCATCAGTTGCATTTGAAATCTTGAAACTAAAGCTCTTTACTCAACAAGAAAAAATCATGAAATTCACTTTATTCGCAATTTTTGTAGTCCTAAACTGCTACAACGCCGTTTTGTGCAAAGATAGCTTCGAAATTGCAAAAGCTGTTGGTTATACCGAGGAAGAAGGTCACGCAATCGTCCGAAATGCGGAAAAAATTCGCATGGAAAATCCTAGAAATTTGTTGAAAATTGCTGAAGAGATGCGATTAAAGTTGCCGGCACCTATTTGTGACTCCAACTGTTTCGTACAAACGCAGGAAATTCACGGCGTTTTTTGGTCAAAGAGTGGCGATACCGAGCAAAATGACACGAGATATATCTATTTGAAGAGCGACGCAATGGACAACATGCACATTTTGTGCTTCAGAACAGCTTGTGTGCATCAAGCGCCGATCAATACAATTTAAAAAAAGTGTCCCAGCAACAATCAGAAAATTATTTGAAAACAATAAAAATTGAAAGTTTATTAATCTCGACTTATTATCAATTTTAGTGATTATTTCACTTCCATTATTTTAATCAATAAATAAGTTTAAAACAATTTTTCGTCGGATTAAAACGTCTTTTTACTTTCGAAAAAAATGTTAAATCGTGACATTTTAATTGCGATTTTTCTCTTTTCTATTCTCACCTTTAAAATTTCGTGCAAGGAGAGTTTTGTCATCAAAGAAATGAAGAATTTTAATCTTTCGGGGCAGCTGCATTTTCTCCATTATGCCGAAGAATCTGGACAATTCTTTGAACAGCGTAGTACTTTTGAATTTTCATTTTCCACGAATTTCCCGAGATATTGGGAAAATAAGCTCAAAACGGGGTGTCTCCGTTAGGATAAGGCTAGATTAAAAGCCTTAAAAGCGATTTTCCATATTCCGCCTTAATTTCCCAAAAATCGATTTTTCAGGGTTTTTTCGCCCGCTTTTCCGGGCATAACTCCCCGAATTTTCATCACAGGGTATGAAAGTCATATATTGTTGGATAGGTCTTGATTATAGCTACAACTTATGGAAGAAAATTTTTTCAACTTTAGTGAAAAAAAATTTGGAGACATGAGAAAATGTGAAAATTTTAGCTTTAACCAGGCGTTTCCATAATTTTACAAATTTTCCGATCATCGCCCATAGCACAGAAAGATGGCATTTTTTGTCCTCTTAAAATTAAAATTTAAAAATAAAAAATTTGGTCACGTGACTCAAAAATTTTTTCATTAAATTATCAATAGATAATGCGGCTTTAAAACAAGTTAAGTTCATATCTAATATAATTTTAATTTTTACTGGATAATACGATAATAATGTCGTTTTTCAATCAAAAAGTACCAAAAAATGTCAAAAATTTTCCTTATTTTTTATTATTTTTATTTTTCCCTCTGAATTTTTTCGGTAAAATCGGAGGGGGGCGACATAAAGTGAAATAATTAAATTTAATGGCCTTAATTAAATAAATAATTTTATAAAAAATAAATTAATTATTAAATTAAAAAAAATTTTTGATCTAAAATAATTAGGTAAAATTTCAAAAAGGAAATTTTAAAAATGTTTTTGTTCAAAAAATACAATTAAATTAAAAAAAAAATAATAAAAATATTTAATTAAAACAAAAAAAAATCGAAACTGATGAAATTTAAAAAATCTAAAAATTTTAATCAGAAACATCTTTTCTTTTTAATTTTTTAAATAAATATTGTAAAAGCGAAAGTATTCACATATTTAATTACTGGAACATAAAAATCATTCACAAGGATAAATGCAAATAACACATTTTCTTGATAATTTCTCAGCTTCTTTGATTTGTTCCTAGAATTCTCGACAACTTTTAATTTCTATTTAAACCGATCTGACAAACGATTCTGCATCAGTTGCATTCGAGATAACTCAAGCTCTTAACTAAACAAGAAAAAATCATGAAGTTCACTTTATTCGCAATTTTTGTAGTCCTAAACTGCTACAACGCTGTTATGTGCAAAGATAGCTTCGAAATTGCAAGAGCTGTTGGTTATACCGTTGAAGAAGGTCACGCAATCATCCGAAATGCGGAAAAAATTCGCATGGAAAATCCTGGAAATTTGTTAAAAATTGCGGATGAGATGCGAATTATGTTGCCATCACCTCTCTGTGACTCCAACTGTTTCGTACAAACGCAGGAAATTCACGGCGTTTTTTGGTCAAACAGAGGCGATACCGAGCAAAATGACACGAGATATATCTATTTGAAGAGCGACTCAATGGACAACATGCACATTTTGTGCTTCAGAACAGCTTGTGTGCATCAAGCGCCGATCAACACAATTTAAAGAATGTGTCCCAGCAACAATTTAGAAAATTATTTGGGAAAAAAAATTTTAAAGAAGAGAATTCATGTAAAAATACAATTTTTATTACAAGAAATGTTGAAAATTAAAAATATTTTTTTAAAAAAAGTTGAAATTTTTTTTATTTTTTTGTTTTATAATTTTTTTTTTAAATTCTTGAAGAAAAAAAAATAATTTTAAAGGAACTAAAGGAAAAAATATATAGGTATAAAAACACAAAAAAAAATAATCATTCAACTCAAAGTTTCTAACATAAAAATAAGTAAAATAACGAAATTAAATGATAAATGAATTTTTTAAAAATAAAAGTTAATTAAAAATTTAAAAAATGTTGAAATTAAATTTTAATTAAAAAAATTAAATTTTTAACATTTATTAATTTAATAAAAAATTAGTTGAAAAAATGAGAATCATCAAAGGTTCAAAAAAATTAAAAAAAAAAATTAGAAATAATAATTTAAATTTTAAAAAAACTTAAAAAATATTTTTGTTCAAAAAAAAAAAAAAAAAAAAATTAAAAAGAAAAAAATATTTAATTTCCATTTTACTGAAAAAAATTACAAAATCTATGAAATTTAATAAAAAGCATCATCAAACTCTTTTCTTTTACTTTTTTTAAACAGTTTTCTAAACTTAGCATGCATTGAAAAGCAAAAGCGGATCATAAAAATCATTCACAAAGTGCATGTTAAATAACATATTGATAACGCATTGAATAAATTAAATACAACATTTTATTGATAAATAATTTCTCGGCTTCCTTGATTTATTCTAAGAATTCTCGATACCTCCTAATCCGTATTTAAACCGATGTTACAAACAATTTCGCATCAGTTTCAATTTAGATTCTATTCAAGCTTTTCTTCATTTTTTTGCTTAAAATTTGAATATTATTGTTATTAACGCGCCTAAAATTTTTCTTATCTTGCTTCATTTTTTGAGTCTTTTCCTATTTTAAATTTTTTTAAATATATTTTCTTTTAAATTTTGTTAGTCAAAAAAGTATAGAAAAAAATATTTTTTTTTACCAAAATTGCTACTTTCAAACTACTTTTTTGCTTTCTTTTTCAAAAAAAATTTGAAAAAATTTATTGGGTTTCATTTAAAAAAGCTTAAAAAGATTAAAAACTCACCTCTGAGAGACTGTGTCGGCGAAACAATCATATGACAAACACTTTCAAGCTCATCCGTGATAGAAGTGTACTCGGTATGGAATGCAAGTAACATGTGTTTGCCTTTGCTAGAAACTCTCGGTCTTGTCGTTGGAGCTGTAAAAAAACATTTATTGAAAAAAGTTGAAAAAATTCAAGAAAAAAGTTTAAATAAAATGTATTTAAAGAAAAATTTTCTAAAGAAATGATGAAATTTAGCATAGCTTATCAAAAAATTATTCAAATTTCAATAAAAAAAATTTTAAAATAAATAAAAAAATAATTTTGACAAAACTTGAGAATTTTTTTTTTAAAAGGAATATTTTTTTTTTTTTGAAATCAATTAAATAGTTATTTTTTTCTAAATTGTTCAATTTTCTTTTGAAAATGAAAAAAAATCTTAAATTTTTAACTGATTTTATTAAAACTTTCATATTTTTCAAAAGAATTTAGGGTCAAAAGTACTCGATTCAGGAAAAAATCTTAAAAATTTCTCAAAACTTAAAAAAAATCAAAGAACTTTTTAATTATAATTTTTTCCTCACCTCCTTCATTCCCGCTATCCGGCTCACTCTGCGTCAGACTAATCTGCCTCCGTGACATCCCAATCGGCAAATGAAGACTCGTCTGACTCTTATTCAGGTCATAATTGGAAGCACTTTCCGAATTTCTCCGCATCGCCGCCTGACTCAGCGAATTATTTCTCCTCCTTACTCCCGTTGCCGCTCTCTGTCGAATCCCGTCATAGTGATGAATTTCCGCCGCCACATCATCCTCAACGGGCGTCGTTCCCGTCAATGTCTTTTGATTATTGTCCTCCGCGGGATCCAGTGGCGTCAGCGTGTCTTTACTTTCGGAACTTGTGGCGGTATCTTGTCGCGTTACCGTTAATACTGAAGGTTTTCCGGGAATTGCTGTTTTTTGTGACGGCATAAAAAAGTCCGAATCTTCCGATTGAATCGAATATTTGCGATCTCGTTCTTTGTTGGGCTCATTATTTGCCGTCAAATTCTGCAAGGACGTCGTCGAGGGATAAACTAAGGGATTATCGAGGACATCGATGCTCGATTGTTGATGCTCTGACTCTTCCGGAACCGTTAATTGCATGTCAAATTGCAAGCCGTCTTCGAAAATGTACGAATCGGGATGACATTCCGTCAAACTTCGCCCAAATTTCTTCCGTGGCGGAAAATCGGAGGTTTCGGAAATTGTTCTTATGCGTGGATCCAAGTTCCCGACCGAACCACCGACTGTCAGAAGGTCATTTGTGTGCGCCGACATGAAACGATGAATGACCCCCATGTGATTCCGGATCATATCTGCCGCTTCTTCGACTTTTCTCAAGCGAAATTCGATATTTTGCACCGTTTGCGTCTGCAAATTCTCCTTTTGGTTGATGTCTTCGATTTTTTGCGCCATATTTTCCACTCGTTCATCCGTATTTCGAATCCGTTCCTGCGTCGATTGCGAAATTTCCAAATTTAATTCGTGGAAAAAGCCCTCAACGCATTCCTCTTCAAAGTCATAAAGTCGTTCCATGTCCTCCTTTTCCAAAAATAACTTTAATCCGTTGTCGCGAACTTGTTGCAAGCCCTTTGCCTTCCGGATCGCGTACTTGACGAGCGAATAAAGATGACAAAAGGCGATAAACGGTGGCGGCAAGACCGGTTTTTGCTGATATTCCATAACGACAGTAAATCGCTGGAACATCCACACTTGATGCGACACCGAATTGACCTCGTTGAAGATATTATTGAAAACGGCAATCAGCAAGTTGATTAATAAAATATTGGCAATTAACAGATACATCGACATGGCAATCGGCGTTACCCAGTGACCTGCGAAAAAAACAGAAAAATTAATTTTTAATGAGAATTTTACAAGGATTTTCGGTCATTAACGAGCGAAATACGAGAACTTTGACAATGAAAGACCAAAAAAATTCGTCGCAACATTTGTAATTATGATTGATATCCTCCTATTGTCCGTTGGGTAAATGATGTGAAATGGCAGCTGTGTCTTGCCTAATAATTTATCACGCGCTTTAATCTCGTACTGATTGGAGTTATAAAAGCGTTTCGAGGTCTGGCACGCTCCATTTGTCATCGGAACAGCTAAAGGAAAGTTAAAGCTCGGGGAAAAAATGGGAGCGAAAAATATTTTGAAGCGTTATTTGCTGAACGCGACGTTTCATGGCGCGAAATTTATCGTCGATGAGCAATATCACGTTTTGGAGAGGATTTTTTGGGGATGTTGCATTCTTGGGTCGTGGTATGGAGCTGCCTTGTTGATTGAATCGTCGTTTGGTGAGTCAAAAATTAATAAAATTTAGTCTTTTGGCGTGAAAAGTAAAAATTTTGGATCATTTAACATTTTTTTATGGGTTTGGAAAATATTTTTTAATACTCTGAAGTGAAATTTTTATTTCCTAAAATTAATTTATCAATTTTTTGACCTTAAATATTCAAGAAAAAATTATTTTAGCTAATTTTGAAAAAAAAATTGTAGCAAGTTTAATAGTTTTCATGTATTTTTTTTTTTCATAAAATCAAATTTTTCATGATTTTTTTATTTAAAATTAAAAATTTTTACGAAAATTGATTTTTTATTATTTTTTTCTTCAAAATTTGAATTTTTACTTCGAAAATATTTTATTTTCTTTAAAAAAATTTTGTTTTTTCGAAAATTTCTTCAAAATTTGAATTTTTACTTCGAAAATATTTTATTTTCTTTAAAATTAATTTTTTTCGAAAACTTAATTTTTTTCAATTTATTTAATTTTTTTTCGAAAAGGGAAAATTTTGGACCATTTAAGACTTTTTTATGAACATATTTTAATATTATAATAAATATTTTTTTTCTCGAGAGCGAAATTTTCATTCTTCGAAAATTCGAAATTTCAATTAATTGATCATTTTTTCGAGCACGAAAATATTTTTAAAAAATTATTCTAGCAATTTTTGAAAAAAATTGTAACAAGTACTTTGATCAAAAAATTGAAAAAAAAAATAATTGAAACTTAATTAAAATTAAATTAAAATTTTTTAAAAAAATAATTAATTTTTTTTTTTTTGAATTTTTGTATAAATAAAAATTGTGAAAATTTCTTAAAAATAAAATATTATTTTTATTCGAAAGCAAAATTTTTATTTTTTAAAATTAAATCATTAATTTTTCGACTTTGAAGATTAAAAAAATATTCTTCCAAATAAAATGATCAAAAATTAAGAATAATAAATTAAACTAATTATTTAAATTTAAATTAAATTAATTAACTTTCGCAAAAAAATAAAATTATTTTCATGATTTTTAATTTTTTTTCTGAGAATATTTTCGAAATTCATGTTAAAATTAAAGAATTTCTTTTAAAAAATTTAAATTTCCTCTTAGCATCGAAAATTTCAATTACGTCATTAATAAAACCCATCCATCAATTTTAAAAATTGATTTTTCAATAATTTTTTCAGACGCCTACCACACAAGCGCCATTTCGTTCGTCGTGGAAACCTCCTACAAGGATTGGAAAACGCAATTTCCAGCAATTGTCGTGTGCGAGGCAAAAAACATGGATCGCGTGCAACTCGTGGCCGAGCAATTATGGGGCGCCGAGCATGATTTCACCTTGGAAGAAGTCCTGAGTGAAATGGCCTACTTTCGCGGCGAAAGCTACCATGCCGTGCACGAATGTGGCGACGAGGAAAATGATGTCAACTGTTTCATGGGCAACTTTTCGTATTACGCAAATTTGGTGCGTTCCTCCTGCGAAGAGACTTTGGACAATTGCTATTGGAACAACAAAAAATTCGAATGTTGCAAATATTTTCATCGCATCGACACGGAACTGGGGATTTGTTATGCTCTGAATTCGGTGCAATCGAGACGTGGTCCCATGTTGAATATGATTTCCGATAAATATTCAGGGTAAATTCCTTTTTTTCATAAATTTTTGAACAAATTTTTTCAATTTTTATCATTTTTAGTCCAGGAACATTGAAAATCGACGTATTTTCCGAGGCTTTTGTCTACACCTTTGGCGCTGAGGATGTCCCAAACTTGGTAACTCCCAAAAGTGACGTCCTTCAAATCGATCATTTTCTCCACTACAAACGCAAAATTCTCATCAAGAACATTGAAAATGACCTGAACACGCGTGATGTCTCAATTAGTCAACGAAATTGTCGATTCCGTGATGAAAATATCCTCGATGTGCATCGTTACTACAGTTATTCGGCGTGTTCGGTGCAATGTCGGAAACGAGAACAACTTCGGATCTGTAACTGCACGTCACATCTGATGCCGGGCACACCGACGTCGAAACATTGTGACATGAATGGCTTGGTTTGTCTCAACGAGCATTACGAGGAGTTGAGTGTTGTCATCGCAAAATGGTCCTATGGGAGGAAAGGTGTCGTGTGTGATTGTTTGCCGTCGTGCACGGAAGTTGATATCTCGGTCGTGCATGATAATCGAGAAATGTAAGATAATTTTTGGTGACATTTTGGTTGTAAATTGATTCTTCTTCCTCAGAGAATTTTCTATTTTCGAAAGCTGATTTTCATTTGAAAATTAAATTTTTCCTTCGAAAATTTTTATTTGTTTAATTCGAAAATTTAATTTTTTTTTCGAAGATTGAAAATATTTTTTCGAAGATTTATTTTTTTTTTTCGAAATTGAAATTTTTTATTCGAATAATTATTTTTATTTTCGAAAATTGAAAAATTTTTTTCGAAGGTAGAAATTTTTTATTCGAAAATTGAAATTTTTTATTCGAAGGTTGAACTTTTTTATTCGAAGATTGAAATTTTTTATTCGAAAATTGAAATTTTTTTATTCAAATAATGATTTTTATTTTCGAAAATTGAAAAATTTTTTCGAAGGTAGAAATTTTTTATTCGAAAATTGAATTTTTGTTTCGAAGATTGAAATTTTTTATTCGAAGATTGAAATTTTTTATTCGAAAATTGAAATTTTTTATTCGAAGATTGAAATTTTTTATTCGAATAATTATTTTTATTTTCGGAAATTGAAAAAAAAATTTCGAAGGTAGAAATTTTTTATTCGGAAATTGTTCGAGATTTGATTTCTAATTTATTTTTCATTGAAAAAATATTTTTTTTGGATTTAAAAAATTGAAGATTTTATGAAAAATTTCTACAAAAAATTGAAATATTGTTCTAAGATTTTTTAAATCCTCAAAAATAGAATATTTTTCATCAAAAAACGTTTTTTTCCATTTTTAGGTTATACGACTACGACAAAACTTTCTCAACAGTCGAAATAAGTTTAGCTGCCCTGCCATCTGAACGTTACAAACGCAACGTCGTAAGAGGAAAACTCGACTTAGTCGGTAAATAATTGACATTTTTCCAAATTTCACCCCATTTTAAGTACTTTTCCTTTTTCAGTAAGCGTTGGCGGAAGTGGCGGCTTATTCGTGGGCGCATCCCTTTTAACATTTATCGAACTCCTGTACTACTTCACACTCCGTCCTTGTGGCGGCGGCGACGACGACGACGATGACGAAGAGAAGCCAATCAACATAAATGACATCGATTAACTCGGACTTACCTGTCACACAAGCACGTTGATGAGGATCATTTCCGCACGGTGGATCAATGTCATCTGAAAAAAATTTTCGTTTTTTTTTTTTATTAAGAAATCAACCACAAGCTTTTGTGTCTCAATTTACCTGCAAACACCTCTCCGTACAACATGAAATACGGCTGATAGTAAACCTGTGAGTAAAAAGAAAAAAGAAATTTGATCGTTAAAAAATATAATTAGGCCCGAAAGCGAATTTATCTCGTCTTACATCTCGGATAAGGCGCCAGTCTGGCTCGGAGTTTGGGAAGAGAATTGATTGACGTGCCACGCCGAAACTCATCAAAACAACCAGCAACAACACGACAAAGTAAATCATATTTTTCACCATTTTTCCCATCATTGTAACGAGAGGTCCTGCGGAAGAGGAAAAAAGTGAATGAAGATGCAAATTCACGATAAAAATTCTAATTAATTTTTTTTGTTTATCTAAAAAAAGCAAAAAAAGGAAAGAAAAAAAATAAGAAGGAAGAACAAGACCAAATGAGGCCTAATTAAATTTTTGAAATATTGAAAGGGGGGACGTCTGGTTAATTTCATTTCGAGTGTGTATCAACGTTTTATTAATAAATTAAATATTTTTTCTGCTTTTAAATAAATTCCTTTGTAGAAAACCGCCTTTGGAATAAAAAGCAATTATTTATTCATATAATTTCCCGTTCCTCTTCGCCGCACCGCGATATCAATGGAAACGACGACGACGAAAAAAAGGAACAAGAGAGAGATAATTATAATTATCGGAAGACTTACCGAGATATTTATTCACGCCGAGAATATTTAATATCCGTAAATACCAGTAAATGCTGTCAACGCAGTAAATGACTCGTCCAACATCCTGCGAATTCGATTGCAGTCGCAGCGACAACCCGATCCAGAAGAATAAAATTGCTGCACCGTCGCACGGGTTCCACAAATTCCATGCCCACACGGAAAACTTGTGCCTTTTAAAAAAAATTTTCAACTAAATAACGAAAATTCTGTCATGATTTTATCGGCAACTTACGACAATGACACCGGCTCTGTTGACGCAATTTCACGTATTTTCTCGCAGCCGAGCGTCGTAATGTAGGAAATTGCATAAAGCTCTTGCCAACTTGGCGTGGGACCCATTCTTACGAGCACCGTGTACGTGAAAAGGACTAAAAAGAAGACATATGCCATCTAAAAAAAATATTTAGTGTCAAAAAAAAAAAAAAAGAAAAATTTATCTAAAATCTCACAGAATCTGCCCAGAATTTCGTAATTGGAGCTGTGTAGAATTCGCTGAGTTTCTTCTTCAGCTTCAAAGGACGATGTTGCTTCATTTCGCGCTCGAACAAGAAATCCTTGTAGTAATTCCCGTCGGGATCAGTTAAGGAAACCTGTACAGAGGGAGAATGACACAAAAAAAAATAAATATTATATCGTCATCAATTTATTGTGCTTCGCCTACATGAAACACGGCATAAACTCACGACAAACGATATAAAAGTGAAGTAGAGATAAATTTATACAATTTAGATGTTTAGATGGAAAATAAGTGATAAAATATGTGAGTATGGCTAGACTACGCATAGACAAGAAGACAAATAAAATCAAAAGTCATGCAAGCAAAGTGCCCCGGTATCCGCAGAGAATTTGTCGATTTGAGGGCATGGACAGGGAGTTTCATGCAAAAGAGGTAAGATTGCTTTTTCTTTTAAAATTAATCATTAAAAAAGTTTAAATTAAAAAAAAAGAATGCATAAAAATTAAATTTTTAACGACGACAATAAGAATTTCTTGAAATTGTGAAAATTAAATTTTTAAATAAAATTTATTAAAAAAATATTTAAATTGAAAAAATTAATTAAAATTAAAAAAAAATAAATTTAAATCAAAATTAAAATTTTTTTTCATAAAAAATAAATTTTATGTACTCATATTTAAATTTATTTAAAAAAAATAAAAATATTTTTTCAATTTTAAAAAAAAATATTTTTTTATTTTTTTATTTTAATTAAAAATTTAATTCAGTTTTTTTTAAATTTTAAATAAAAAAATTTATTGTTTTTCACTGAACTATTATTTTTAATATTTTAAAAAATAAATTTTGATTTTTAATTAAATTTTTTAATTTAGAAATTTTTAGTTTAATTTTTTGAATTTTAATTAATTTATTCAATTTAACTAAATTTTTAAATTAAAATAAATTTAAAATTAAATAAATAAATTTAATAAATTAATTTAAATAAATAAATAAATTTAATAAATTAATAAAAATAAATAAATAAATTTAACAAATTAAATAATTAAAAATTATTATTATTAAAAATTTAATTTTCACAATTTAAAAAAATTCTAATTTTCGTCGTTAAAAATTTAATTTTTTTTTAATTTGTATAATTTTTTTTAATAAATTGTATCATATCTTAGTTTTGCTTTTTTTATAAATTATCGTAAAATTTGAGAATTTTGATTAAAACTGATAATATTTTATTTGAGAAAAATAAAAAAATCTTTTAAAATAAAAATAATTTTATCATTTATTTTTTAATTATTTAATCATACAATTTTAAAAAATTTCGAATTTTTTTCCAAAAATTTTAAAAAATTAAAAAAAAATAAAATAAATAATTAATGAAGTAATTTAATTAATTGATTTAATTAATTAATTAATCAATTTTTATTTTCTAAAATTTTTCAACCAATTCAAAAATTTATCAATTATTATTTTGAAAGTTTTTAAACTTGTCAATATTTTAAATGAAATCCATAAAGAGGTCCCACTTTTCGATTTAATTAAAATTTTATTTTAAAAATTAAATTTAAACCAATTAATGATCATTTTTTCCTTGAAACCTCCCTGTCTATCCGAATAATCGACATGTTATTTCCCTTTTTTGTCCACAAATCAACCTCACATGCTTGCGGACCCCATGTGCATGAACCCTTTTTGCGGTTAGTTATGAATGATGTGTGTGTGTTAAAAAGGCAAAGCAAAGGTGTTTTTGCGAATGACTTTCCCTTTATAAGTCGACATACACAACAATCGGCAACAATCCAAAAGGATTAAAAACTTTTTTTCTTCTTCTGCTTCGGTCCCAATTCGCAGAAGAAAAGTGCTTTTCATTGTTATTTCCATATCTCGAAATTAAGGACATGCACTGATTGTTGCTTTTGTCATATTTTTTATGCGGAGAAGTCGATGCTTGTTGAATATTAATGCAAAGTGAGAAGCGCCCGAAGAGAAAGATGTCAATAAATAAAAGTAAGTAAAATAAAAGCTTGGTGTGATTTTTGCTACTGCCTCCTATTTACTTGGATATCTAACTTTTTTTTCTCGTCTACCACGTCTATTCCACGTGCCCGTCACGAAATCCATTCAAAGCACTAATTAAATAACGGATCGTGGGCCAAATCTGTAACTCAATAAAAACTATCATAAAATGAAACGCGACGACGATGAGTACGACGAAAATAAAATAAAACTAATATTCGGATGTTTTTCTCGTTATTTGTTTCTTCTTTTTTTTGTGTCCCAAATTACGTGATTCGTAGATGATAAAAGTTTATTTATCTTTTTCTTATATTTTTTTTTTCGGTGTGCAGCTCACACGGAATGAAACAATAAATAAATAACGACTTTTTTATTATCATTACTATTTTGCTCTGTTAAATCTGTGCTCATCTAGCTGACTTGACTGTATTATCTTCACAAAGGGATGGATAGATGGATGGCAGACAGAAAAACATTAAAGAAATGAAAAAACAAAAAAACGAGAAAAAAATTGGGGAAACAACAGGTAAACGAAAAAATCTCTTCTAAAGCTCGCTTTGTCGTTCGGTTACTATGAAATGTGTGCAAAATACACCTACAATGGGATTCAAATTCATTCAGTAAAAAAATAAAAACGGAGACGAAAAAAGAGAAGAAGAAGGCATAAGTCAATAAAAGAGATTAGATATTACACGGGTTGGAATATATAACGTCACATAAGGCACGGTTCTCTGGAGAGGTAAATTAAAAAAAAAAAACTTTATTTTAGCTTTTGAGCTAAAGGTAAGCTTTTTTTCTTTGAAAAAGTTCAACATTTTTAAAAGAAACCCGTTATTTAAGAATTGAAATATTCAATATTAAAAAGTACTGAAGTCGATTGAGACTTTATTTATTACGGTAAGTATAAGATCAATAAACATTTCTTTCAAAATACCTATTCTCTATTTCTACGGTTATAACGATCTCTTTCAGCTTTCAAGGTGACAAGATTTTAAAATGTATGATAAAAGAAACATAAATAATAGGGGAAACTAACTTATGCATTTACTCCACAAATGTTACTACAACTTTATCTTCCAAAAGAAAATAAAAACTCAAAATTGATCATAGACCAGCATTATATAACACATTAATCTTTACCTCTCAAAAAATAAAAACGATTGAAACAGACTTCAGACAACTTTACTGTGAATTTTAAGAACGTTAAAAACTAAACTAAACCAGCCTGAACAATTTCTCTGACTACCTAATTGAAGAACGTGGAATAAAAACATTTTGAATTTTTAAATGAACGGCAATTATCGCGATTTTGTGACCAAAAACGGACATACTAATTTTACCTTATTGAATCAATGAAGTGCATTATGACAACTGAGCCAAATGGAAACTACACTAAAGCTAACTAACGTAGTAACTAACATATTTGTTTTTACCGTCGTTTTTCCAAAAGTTCAGATGCAAGAAACCAACCAATGCGGTCCTCATATGTTGTTCGACACATTAAGCTTTGTTAAATGGTTAAAAGACACTACCGAGCCTTTTTTGGTTCAACCAATTAAGAAGTTGATTTTAGAAAAATCATGGCATACGACATAGTTGAAGAATCTGATGATATAACAAAATTTTGCCCAAAATGTCTTCAACGAGTGATAAGCTGCAGAAAACTCATACATAAATTATGCATCCGTTCATCAATGCTCGAATGCGAGTTGAATGCTCGAATTTTCATTGTTAAACATAAGGATCAGACGCAATAACAAAGTCAAAGAATGTTAAAAATTTTGAGAAAAAGTAATTCGCGAACATAATTTATAGAACCAAATGTTCAAATGTATTTTATTCGAACGCACTTGATCTCGTTTTTTATTAAGAAACTGAATTGATAGTTGATAGAAAAAAAAGATGTGGAGTTTAATAAAAACGTGTCTATTTTCAAATTACATTAATATAACATATAAACACTTTTTAGTATTTGCACCTGTCATATACTATACTTTCCTAAATTCGTAAATAATTTTTTTAGCAAATTTACATTCCTGCAAACCGTGCCGGTAAATATAAAAAAAATACGAGGTAGTATCATCGTCAAGTATTTGCCTGATATTTGCGGATATTTGCCTAAATTCGCCCAAATTGTGATTGAGTGGTAAGCAAAAATAAATTTAATTTTCAGTGCTGCATTATTCAGCGTCTACATTTTTCTGGGTGAACAAACATCTAAAAGCCACACACATATACAGAAAAAAAAATTACGGAAAAATACGGGACTAAGCTAAGCTCATTATTATTACTTTATGTTATAATATTTTATTTAAAGGTCAAAGCGAGTGAGTGACACTGAAAATTTTCAAAAGACTTTACTAGGAAAAAATCAACTAGAAGCATGTGTTATAAGAACAGAGAAAGAGTGTTTGTTAAGAGATAAGAAGGAAAGACAGAAAGAACTTGAGTGATTGAGTGGAAAAAGAGAGATTTTTGTTGTTGTTGTTTATTTTTTTTTGTATAGAAAAGCCAGTGGAAAAGTGATAAATTTTATAACGTGTTTTCAACTTACTTTTCCATTTTCTTGTACTTTAGTTTCCTTCATAGAATAGTTTTCAGGTAGAAGAGCCTAAATAAGACAATAAACATGAAACTAATTGCTAGCAATAATAATCATTAAAATATATTTTTTTTTACTGTGGAAGAAGAGAAATATTTTTTTTCATTAAAGAGGGGTTAATTGTGGGATGCTGCCGCGTGGATATATGGAGTCTCGTTACAGACATTAATTTTTACTCATAAGCGAGAAGCTTAGGTACATTAAAAAAATATGTGGTGACGCCTGGTTATTATTAGAATAATGAAGCATTGAACATTTTATTTTGTATTTTTTTTTACGTTCGGAAAATTAAGATGAATGACATCAAGCTAAGTCTGCTTAAAAAGTTGAAAAATGATAAAACGGTTTCCAATTTTTCTTGCGATTTAATTTTGTTTGCAGAAATAAAACAGAGAATAAAGACTAAGAGAGCAAGAGCGATATATACGAAATAATAAAAAATTGGGTGCATTTTTATTTTTATGTATATAAAAAAAATGTACGAAGAAGAAAGAAATGTAATGATAAAAAATAACAAGACATTTAGACATTCATTTGACAATTACTGGTACCTTCACAGGAGACGTTTTTGGTTTTGTTAACTTTTTCAAAGAAGTTCTTGCAAAAGTCGGCAATGCTGACTACATTGATTGTTTGTTTTAAAGGGAAAAATGACAAAATTTAAAATATTTACACAAAAAATTAGGTTAGTGTGTCAAAGATATCTCATTTTATCACATACCTCCGCATCTGGATCTAACTTTTCCTGTTCCTCGTAGTCCATATTTTGATTCTCCAGGTGTTCCTCTTCCGTTTGTGGCATCAGTTGAAGTTCCTCTTTCGATTTAAAGTCCAATTTTGCGATGATCGGTGGTAAGAGGAGTCCACAAATGACTTTCAGGTTAGTATTTTTACGAGTACGAAGAGCTCCCATCCACAAGTCGGCAAGAATTATCTGGGAAAATTTGGAAATGGACCGGATTTTTGGAGTTTTAGGGCTTCTAGAGGCTTACCTGACTGCATGGATGAGCGAGAATCGATCGGTGATTCGCTGCGACAGCGAGTGACAAACAACTTTGACTAGACCATGAATGAAGTTCGCATGTTAGAAGTCGTTGGGCTCGTTCCGCATCCTGTCGATAACAGAAATCCAAGAGTTTTAGGCCTTTTTGTTCGAATTCCTTCGCATAACATCGCAGTTCTTCGTAGATTTCGGTATCTAAGTCATCGTCGGCCGCTTCATGGGCCATTGCTTTGTACAATTTACCTACAAAAGCGAAGAAAAAAATTGTAAAAAAAATTTTCTTATTACTTTTTCAAGGTAATACGATGCAACTTACACGCCACAAGAGATTTCGCTAATGCTTCTTCGCCATGAGTCCACATTAGCAACGCCATTTGTTGTCGTTTAGTTAACACAGCCCATATCTTCGGGAGAGAAAAAAAGCATTTTTCACAAGCGGATTAGAAGAAAATGGCAGACAACACACACACTTACCAGCAACTCATTGAACGGAAATTCAAAAAGTGCCATATCCGATGTGAAGGGAAGCAAGCCCGTGATTAAACTCATGGAATTCACGCCGCTCGTACGTTGAAAAGTGGATGGCTTGCGATGCGTATTCACGTAGCTATTCATCACTTTGGCATAAATTGGTCGGAATTTTCGGCGAGTGTAGTAGGAACGATATGCGCCTCCCATCAACTTATTTATCACTAAACCAACGTCGTGCAACGTGTAGCAATAGCCTTTTGGAATATGCGGGCGGACATCTCGCAAAATGTATCTACGTGAGAGAGAAAAAAATTAAATCTGACATTTTTCATCTAAAAAGGCAAGAACAAGCTCAAAATCCGTGGCGGGAATAATGAATAAATAAATGATAATGGTTTTATTTTCCGGTTTTTAGGAAAAAATTTTTGGGCTGCTTCGAATGAAATTCAATAATATTGTCTGATATTCCATTTTTGAAACCAAAAATTAGTAGGGAGTGATTAAATTTTCAAAATTTTTTATTTTTTGTGGAGTTCGATGAGGTTTTTATTAAATTTTTAAATTAATTAATTAATTTAATTAATTTATTAATTAATAAAAATTCAATTAATTAAATTAATTAAATTAAATTAAATTAAATCAAATTAATTAAATTTTAATATCCAAATTATTCGTAAAATTGTTTTGGTTAAAATTTAATTTCTTTTTTTTTCATAATTTTTCAAAATTCATCGATTTTAAATATTTAGTTTATAATTAAAAATTTTTGATACAATTAAATTAAAAAATGACAAATTATTAAAAAAATAAATTTATTAATATAAAATTTACTTAAATTTTATTTAAGTATAACATTGAAATGTATTAACAGAGCAAAAAAAATAATTTTTAGAATTAAATTTAAAATAATTTTAATTTTAGCCATTTTTATTACCAAAATTAATAATTGAAATTTTTTTTGCAACTCTACCTATTTTTTTTATTTTTTAAAAATATTATCCAGTTTTAAAAACATCTAAAAATGGTTAAAATTAATTTGTTTTTATAAATTTTTTTATTTTTACTTATTTAAAAAAAATCGATGCAGAAATTAAAAAAAAATAAAATTAAAAAATTTTTCAAATAATAAAATTAAATAAAAAAAATATTTGAAATTTATTTATTTTTTTATATCACCAAAAAATATAAAATTTAAAAAAATCATTAGAAAATTAATATTAAATTAATTTAAAAATGTGTTAATAAAAAAAATTAAAAATTTTTAAAATTTCATTTTAACTCGCGGTTAAAAAAATTAAAAACGTGGAAAAATTATTTTTTTTAAATAATTATTTTCAATTAAAATTATTTCCCTTTAAAATTTTAAATTGCTAAAATTAATAAAATTTCTTACCCCAAAGTATTTCCAGGTCCATGCTTCGTGTTATAGAGCTCCTCCAATCGCGGTATTGTCAAAAACTTTTTCATGCTCACGCCATTCTCCAACAGCAGCTTCACAAAATCTATCCTATCATGTTCCAACGCTTGCATCATTGCCTCATCCAGCGCTCCATGAGGCCATTCCTGTCCATAAACAAAAATCTCGGACCTTGCAATGTCAACTCTATTCCACGTCAGCGCCAAACTCAGTTGTTCCGGCGGACTCAAATGTTGCGACTTGAAAAGCGCCGTCAAAATTGTCTGATCCAGCTCTTGCAACTTTCCCTCGGGCCTGTCTTGTATCCGAAACACCGTAATAAGATTTTTATTTTTGCAACACTGCAAAAGCTCTTGGTACAAACATTCGGCCTTTTCCGTGTCAACTTCAAACGTTTTTTCGATTGTCGACAGAAGATAATCCCGCATGGATTCTAACACAGTCTGTTCCGTTCCCGTATCACTAGCGTATTTGTGCACAAAAGCAATGAGGTCAGCGGCTCTCCCGGATCCATCGCACACGACAACGGGCACGGGCGGCGTATCCGTAACGTATTCCAGGACAGCTCGTATCGTATTCATGCCACCTTCGATCACGAGACACACGACGGGCGTACACGAGTGCGTAACTGCAATTTTTTTGTGAGAAAAAAAAAACAGAAAAATTATAATGAGACAAAAAATGTAAAAAAAATGAACATAAAAATCGCTGCTGGTTCATTTTCTTGCATGTAACGTACAGATTTTGATTGAAAATGCATTTTTAAAATCTAATATCCGGATTACTGCAATTTTCCCATCGTCATCTCCCATCTGCGCTGACAAAGCTGCTTTTTTGCTCGTTAATTTGTTTCGTTTTTTTTTCAGAGTAAAATAATTTTTCAACATGTTGCTTCAGTATTTTACCCAAAAATAGAATTTTCGTGTTCATGCAGCTAATTGTTTGTTTTAATACGATTTTTTTTACAAAAAAGGAAAAAATGAGAGAGAGAGAAAGAGAGACGCGCGTTTTCACAACATCTAACGACATCTAAAAAACACACCTAGGTATCTACATACCCTTCAACTTTAAACCCCATATATCAGGACGTGCTAAGAGAGATAAAAATTGAAAAAGTTAACACTTTTTTGTTGCTTTTTCAGGCAGCCGATAAATAAATTTATTGAAGAGAGATAATAATCAAGAAAAAAAAATGAAAAAAAAAATAAGAAAATTCCTGAGAGTGAGTCAATTATTTTTCCTTTTATGATTATTATTTTTATAGATCTATATCCCACTTTATTTATCCCACATTCTGTCCTTTGACTGACTTCGAACTGAAGAAGAAGAAAAAAAGGGAGAAAAAGTAACACGTTTCGAAGATATGTGAGAGTTGAGCTGAATGACGACAATTAGAATGACGTCAAAATAACTCGATAAATTCTTGCGTTATCGTTCATCTGCTGCGTGTTATTGTTGTGGGTCAGGTGATATTTATTATTATAGTCACTGCTACTACCTTGACATATGTACAGGTTGAATTATATGTCGAATGTGAATTGAGATTCTTTTTGTCGTTTTCGAGATATTTTTACGTTTCTTGGAATTTGCGTGAGATGTGAATGAGGAAGTTATTTTTCTTTTGCAAGTTATTTTTATCAGGAAATGGTTTTCAAATTTTCGGTGAGTTAAAATTAATTTTTTTTTGTTTTAAAATTATTTTTTCAAAATTTAGCTCTTGAAAGATAATTTTTTTCAGTTTTTAGAAATCGGTTTTAATTTAAATAATTAATTTATTTTCTTGTAATTTTTTTTTTTGAGAATTTTTTAATCTGTGCTATTTTTGTTCATTTAGGCCAAAACTAATTTTATAAAAAAAATAGAAATTTTTTTTAGAAATTTTAAAATCTAGCTTTGGCTTCCCAAGTTTATTTCCCAGCTTTTAAAATTTTTATTTAATATCAGCTCCGAAATGTTATTTTTTTTTAAATTTTAATTCCTAAAAATATTTTTTATCTTAATTTTACTTTTTTCTGATATAAAAAATCCGATTTCAGGCTTTAGATTTGATATATTTTAAAAAAATAATTTTCTTATGAGTTTAGTTTTTTGAAAATTTATCACTATTAAGTACCTGTAGATTAAAAATTATTTTTAATTAGATTTTTAAAAATTTAAACAAGTCTGAAGAAAATTTTTAGTTTTTGAAAAACTGACGAAATTTTACCTTTAATTTTAAAAACTGAAAAATATTAGCTTTGGATTTTCCCTTTTTTCTTAGCTCTTCCAAAGCTAATATTTTTCAGTTTTTAAAACTAAAAGTAAAATTTCGTCAGTTTTTCAAAAACTAAAAATTTTCTTCAAACTTGTTTAAATTTTTAATAATTAAAAATAATTTTTAATCTATTTTCATTTTTTTTTATAAAATTTAATTTTTAAAAAATTCCAGAAAAAATATAATTTAAGAAAAATTTAAAATCGACATTAAAAATTTATTTATTTTAAATATAAATCCTTTTTTCATAAAAATAAAATAAAAACTGAAATAGGACCAATAAGAACCTTTGCTAAAAAAATCCAGACTAAGAGATCGACAAATGATGTCAATCAACTCTCATTATTTTTTATTATATTCCACATTTTCCCAAATAAAATAAAATAAAAGAAAAAAAAAATTAAATCGAAAACTATTTTTTTCAAGTTTGTGTCGTTTCTCGTCGTTTTGATGACATTAAATTTATTGGAAAACCCAAAGCAAAAATTTTTTCCATTCAGGTGCTCTCGATGAAAATCACATTTTCCCATTAATAGAAAACCATCTTGGCCGCAATGAAGCGTGAAAATTAGGTTTTTTGTGCTTTCTTTTTTTTTCATCATCATCGAAGACTGAGAAATGACAGATTTTTGTACGTGTCTAAGAATAGAAAGGGCGACACATACTTGCAAAATTTATGATAACATTTTGATTGTTGTTGAAAGCTTTGGGCTGTTTTTTATTTATTTGACGACGCGACGCGATTTTTTATATACTTACATGGTTGTAATTTCTGATTTGATATGTATTTCTCGAGTTTCCGTCGCAGGATAATTTCGGCACCGTATTTTCCCTGTGTCCCGTTATCGACGAGCAAGAAGTAGGCATGCCGATTGTTGAGTACGGCTAATTTGGAGCGCGGGGAACTGATGCTGTGACAGGGGACGTCACGATTGTGTCCCAGTAGCTCGTGATTACGCTCAACGATGCCCCATGGTGCGATGCCGATGCTTACGACACGTCCCGATCGTTGTTGTCCCTCCATGGATAATGCGTCGCCCACTTGTTTTGTGACACCTAGAATGAGACGTGACGAGGAAAAGACAGTGATGAGTGTCATTCGGCATTATAAAAGACAGAACAAATAACGTCAAATCCGCCACTTCTTATTTTTCTTTTCTTTTTATTTTATTGTTTTCTTCCATTATTTCAAATAAAATGAAAAAAAAATATGTAAAAAGTTTTCGTTTGAAGAACGACCGAAAATTTTACCGCATTTCGTATTTCGTCAAATTATTTTAACCACGTGGTTTCACAAATTTTTTGAATAATTTTTTTGAAAAAATTTCAAACCACGTGATTTGAAAAACATTTAAGAACCAAATTGCCTGAAAAATTTTTCAAACCACGTGACTTAAAAAAATTTCAAACCACGTGACCTTAAAAAAAATTAACCCACGTAGTTTAAGAAATTTTCAAACCACGTGACTTGAAAAACATTTTTGAATCACGTTGCTTGAGAAATTTTTCAAGCCAAGTGACTTTAAAAAATTTCAAACCACGTGACCTTAAAAAATTTTAACCCACGTGATTTAAGAAATTTTCAAACCACGTGACTTGAAATCTTTTTTAACCTACGAAATTTTTAATCCACATTACCTAAAAAAATTTCAAACCACGTGACCTGAAAGTTTTTTTTTAACTCACGTCATTCATTTAATTTTTTTAGAAACCACGTGGTTAAATTAATTTCTTATGTCACGTTATTTATTGAATTATTTTTGCCCATGTGGCTTACTAATATTTTTATTAACACGAAGTTTACTAAACTTTTAACCACGTGACCTGACACGTGACATTTAAACCCAATCATACCACATTTTTCTTTAAAAACGCAGTGAAAAGTTTAAGTGGCACGTTGAAAAGTTACGAGAGAGCAAATATTGATATGAATAGAAAT
Source organism: Culicoides brevitarsis (assembly GCF_036172545.1). Classification (NCBI taxonomy): domain Eukaryota; kingdom Metazoa; phylum Arthropoda; class Insecta; order Diptera; family Ceratopogonidae; genus Culicoides; species Culicoides brevitarsis. The sequence goes on along the minus strand of NC_087086.1, from coordinate 28,711,936 downwards.
TTTTCAATATGTTTGGATAAATGTACTCGAAAAACTTTCTTCTTACAGACCATTAATCTCCGATGAATATGAAATTGGGCATAAAAGTAGTTTTTACACAAATCCCGTGGGCTTAACATTGAAAAAGTGATATTTAAAGTTTTCCGTTAGAACTTTGTCTCAGACTTTCCTATAGGAGTTTAAAGATAAACTTACGGCGAACAAATGACAAATTAAAGAAAGCCTCTACCCGGGCAATAAATTTACTTGTAAAAGGATTTTCTAGTGGTTTTGATTGAATTTCCTCGGGGAAAAATGGAAGGATTGTTTGTTCCCATTTTTTTTCGTCGTCGTTGTTGTTTTGTTTTGCGAGAACTTGACTAACTAACGGCACGACAACAAGAAGAGTAACTCACCAGTATTTGTTCCTCCAGTAAATATCCACGCTCCAGTCGTTTTTGCTGCCTTTATCAATCCTTTTCTAAGTACCTGAAATACATTGGCATTTATTTTGTAGTAGTACGATTCGTATTTGGACAAGGCAATGCGAAATGTTTGTTATTTGTTGTAATCTAATCTGTTTACATGTGCCGAAGAGAAGGATGGATCGTAGTCTCGATAACTTTTAAACTTTTTTCTGTGCAATTTTTTTTTTCTGTTTAACTCACTTTGTTTTCCAAACAAGCAGAAGAAATGTGAGAGTTTTACATCCTTTCTTCGTTAATTTGAAAGAAGGTTGACAATTTATGACAAAAAGAGGGAAATTTTTGCCGATATATTTATTATCAAAATGGCATCATGCATGTCAAAGACCTTCGTCCCAATTCAATTCAATTATTTTTCGCTTAAATTTCGCACTTAAAGGACCTTTTTTGCTTCCCTTTTCGATTTTAATGATGTAGCCGGAAGAGAGTTGCGTGTGAGGGAAACGCGTTGGAAAGTTTTTGTTTTGCATCTGTCTGTCTGGTGTGAGTTTTTAAACTTTTTTGAATTTTTATTGAGTTTTTTTATTATTTTTTGTCAAAACTTGCTTGAAATTTTTTTGTCGATTTAAAAGAGTTTCTGAAAGTTTTGGTATGTGCGCGTTCAAAATATCCGTAAATTTATTCAAATAAAATTCTTAAAATTTCCTTTAATTGAAAAAAAACTTTTTTAAAGTTCCTCAAATTGACAAAAAAGCTTCAAAAACCTCCTCGAATTGACAAAAAAAAAGCTTCTGAAAATTTCTTGTCAATTTAAGGAACTTTTACAAGCATTTTTGGGTCAATTCAAGGAACTTTAAAGTTTTTTCTGAATTAAAGGAATTTTTAAGAATTTTTTTTGAATAAATTTTCGAATATTTCTCTTTGAACGCGCTCATGCCAAAACCTCATATAAAAGCTTGCCTCAAAAACTTCTTAATTAATTCACCTTTTTCCATTAACGACCCAATTCCTACTTAAAGTATTTGTCAAAATAATCCTGAAAGTCATTTCAATCAACAACATCACTCTCGAATATGCAAAATGAATGTCCAAAGTTTATAATTTCCAACACAATTAATGGACAAACAAATGCTTTCTCCCATCGTCGCATTGTTTCCACTGGCAATAAACTAAACTCGAACAATGTCAATCATAATATAAAATGGAAACTGTCAACACCATCCGACATCCATAATGCGAATGTTTCGAGAGACTCGGAAGCGTATTGAGATTGAGGGGAAATCGTCAATTACCGTCCATTACTTTATCGAATGACTTTTAATTACTTTTTTGTTTTTAAATTAACTTTTTACGTTTCCTTACCTTCTTTAGTTTCGTTTGTAATTCAAAGTTCGCTTTGCCACCTTGCACGGTGATCAGAAGTTTCGGCAACTCCAAATTCCATTCCCGCGTGAAAAGTTGCACTAACAGCTCCGGTCTCGTATCGTATGCCAGACGAACGTACTGCGCGCCGGAGAAAAAAAACAAAGGAATTTAAAATTTAATTAATCACAATGAGTAGACGGGTATTTAGTACAAAACCCGGGTGATGATTTGATAAATATTTCATATAATTTAATCGACGAGTTTTATTTATTATCGGTCGTAAATTACAAAACAGGCAGGCAGGCACCTTTCGTTGTAGGTAAGCCGCTTACACTTGCTTACATACCTGTGCTTTGGTGGGATGAGCGCCCCCCTGAAACTCAATTGTGCCATAAGCGTCGGTGGGATGCGGTCTCGTGTGCTTGTGAGCGATCCAAATGTCACCCGGAGAACCAATTTCGACGCCTGGTACCACGGGATGCGTTATACGTGACTGACCACAGCAGCATCTGAGGTAAGTAGAAAAAAAAAGGAAATTTTTTTTTCAAGTGTTACCAAAATATTTACTTAGGAACGCATGAAAATCTATGTAAATGCCGCTTTCATTACGGATTGTTGAATTAAATAAGAGCAAGAGCGGCTTTCGAATCAATACTGAATAATGTATGAGGACGAAGAGCTGCTTAATCAAGAAAATTAATTTTCACTTAATTCGAATGTGTCTCATTTATCATATTTATTAGTTTCGCACACAACGTACACTAATGATGTGTCGCACAGTTTGATATAATTTACGGGCTTTAATTGAATTAAAAATCGCTTTTCATTAAAATCAGTCGCGACGCGGCTCTAATGAAATTCCGCCAGGCACCCATAGTGCCTATGACAAATTTTTCGGGGTTTAAATAATTATTTTTCTTCCTATGGTGTGAGATGCGATAACACTAATGATGCCTCTTTATCCCAAATTCGTGTCGTTATTAGTCGATTTTAAATTGTTTCACGTGAATTTCATTATTTAACAAAAAAAAAAACGAAACATCCAAGTGACGAAATGACATCCGAAGCAGACAAGATTATTGCGATTGACTACTATGTCAAATGGTAGCTGCCGTAAAAAAGTAATAATAAAAATACAAACGCTTGGATAATATAAGGAGTAAATTGGAATCATTATTTGTGTTGTGAGGAGCAAGTCAAGTCTGCGCTTGAAAATCGACCGTCCTGCGATAAGAGATATTTTATTTTTTTAAAGGTAAGAAAGAAAAAAAGGTAGAAGAAAAAAAAATATTAATTTATGAGATACAGATAGACACGATTCACGATGACGATGCGATGGCACAGGAACACAGTAGATATCATAAAATAATGAAGAAAGAAGGAAAAATTTTATCATAGCTTATTATTATGATTATTAAATTGAGAGACGGATAACAGAGAATGTGTTCTGTCTCTATAAATAGATGTTTTGCTCCTTTTTTACGATTTAATATTTTTTTTGTTGTTTTTTTTTAGCGGCAAATGTTGACCTTTTTTACGGTGCGGCATCGGAAAATGTATTGAGAGATCAATTTTCGGGGGTGATTATGGACTTAAAAGTGTGTTTATATTGATTTTAAGGAAGTCGGTAAGTAAATAAATGAAATTTATGACAGTTACGTTTTTTTGACAGGTGACAGGCGATATTCACTAATGGCGATAAGATGAAGATGGACACAAGCTCAAACTTTTACGAAAAACTGAGTGGTAAGAATTCGATTAAGATATAAAAATACTAAAGCAGAGTATTTCAGTATTCATATTATTCCTGGCTGAAATTGTTCTAAGTAGAAGTCAAAACCTGCAGAAGCTTCGGTATATAAGTATATTAAAGCTAAAGAAAACTTTCAAGAAGGTAAGATAAGATGCAAAGAATTAAGTGAAGAATTACAAGAGACAATGAAAATGCGTTGTTTGGTTGTCGGAACATGCGACTAAAATTATTGAGAAAGTAAAATTTGATTTAAAGACGAATGAGTAGGTTGCTTTTACGTTGCCATTAGAGGTGAAAATAAAGTTCCAAAAAGACGTACGTATTCAGCTTCATCAACAAACTTGCAAGAAATATATGAATGAAGCAGAAAGTTCTTCTTAATTTTACGTTGTTATGGCCATGACGATGGATCGTACTGTAAATGTACCTGCTATTTCTTTAGGAGCTTGGAGAACAAATTATAAAATTACTGCTGAACAAGAAATCAACAAATACAAAAATTTTGGGGTTCTCTTCTGATGGTCTGTTTTTCAATATCCACTATCAATAATCTCATCGGCCTTTTTCTTTAACAATTATTTAAAAGTTTAAAACTCGATTATACAAAAAACATGTTAAAAATCAATGTTCTCTAATTATTTTTAAAAATTGTTCTTCACATATTCGAAGCAAAGACTTTATAATCGAAGATATTTATCAATATTAGACAAATATAGACAAAACATATGTTATTTGCTTCAAATAGCATTGGACAGAAAACATCTTCCAGGAACATATTGAATATCAAAGATACTCCATGCATAAAACTAGAACTGATTCAAGTAATATTTTAGATAAACATGAAATATAAATTCAAATTTTATAAAATAGGGACATGACTACGAATAAAATGATTTGCTTTATATTTGATATAAATGTCGAGTGGTTTCCTGTCATCTCATTCCCATATCAAAAATTTGAGTTAAACTTTATAAAACAAAGAAATGTTATTTCAAGTCCTGATATTATCAATATCAGCTTTAATTTAAAGATAAAAAACCACTTTAAAATATTTCACATAAATAACCTTTAGGGATGTCAAAAGAACAACGCCTGTCGGAACTGTCAAAAAAAATCTACTTGTTTGCTCCGTGATAAAAAAACGCGTTTAAAAACCACAAAAAGGTTTACTTAATTGCCGTATATCCGAATGATTTATATCTCCCTATTCAAACTTTGGTATTCACATATTGCCATTATGTCCTAGACAATAAATTTATCGATTTTTTTCGGCTCGATTCTACTCGACAATGCTAGTCACCGCCAATAATAAAAAAAATCTAGACAAAATTCGCTCGGTACATTCTCCATTGAAGCAATAACTAGGTCACTCGGATGCTATTTATTAGTTCTGTGAACTGATTTCCGTATACCGTGAAACGACCTTGAGCATGTACAGTGACTGAAAATTTTAATTGCACCTTATGTCTCTTATTATGTAGTCAAACATTGTTGCATAAAGTTTCCTTTTAATGCAAAAATATCTTCCGGTTCTAATGTAATTTATTCCGTGGTGTTCATTGCATGCGAAACTTGTTCGTAAGTTCGTGCATTCGTCATTCCTTAGTGCACTTGGTTAACTTTTTTGTTTCGGCGTCCTTTGATGAAGTTTACGAGCAAGAAAAGTTTCGACAGAAAAAATAGGGAAAAGTTTTTTTTTCAATGCTAAATAGTTTGTCCATAACTTACTTTTCTGGATCTTTGACACTGGGTACGAATTTGACACATTCACGCTTTTGGAAATTGGCCTCGATCCAACTTCGTGCCGTGCGCTGCAATAAGAAAAAAGAAAACAATGAGTAAACATATTTAGAAAGAAAATGTAGTGTGTGTTAATGCATTCCAATCAGCATTTTCGTATCGGCAGCAGCATTAAGAGGAAGAAAAATAAAAACAAAACAAAAGAAGAAAAGGAAGGTTTTGAATAATTTTCTAGTATTTGTCAACAAGATTGTCGTCACTCTCGGTGCATTTAATTCAATTACCCTTATTACGTGTGCGGTATAGCAGGAACTTGGTGACGACAACACTTGAGAAGACATAACCACACACAGAATAAAGAGAAATGTCTTTAGGAGTGCCATAAATAGTCCATTTATATTATTTTGTTTGGCATTTCCACAAGTGGCAACGAGGAACACATTTTATTCAATTGGATCATGTCATTTTCAGTCAATAAATGGAAGATTTATCATCAGACACACGACTTATTGAATAATGGATTAATTAAATTTTCTTGTCTCCCAACAGTCTCGCATAGCGTCACAAATTTTCCTTAAAAACAACACTCGTCGTATGTTAATTAATGTAATTTAATATGGATCAACTTCATTAAACGTGTTCAATCACTATGTATCGCAATTTTATCAACGCCAAAGGATCTCTTTGACAAACGCGTCACACTCATTAGGCACAATCTGTGTCGATGATTGTCGCTGTTATTACAGTTGATGTTACTGCCGTGGAGCGGAGAGTATGAGGTGAAACGGGCTGTGAACAGGTGAAAATAACACACATATAGACAATAGTTAAATTTAATTTCTATCGCACAAAATAACAATAAAAAGTAACAAATGCAGTTTCTCATACATTTTTACGCTCGTACACCTCTTTTGTTTTAATTGAAGCTTTATTCAGAAAAGTTCATTTTGTATGGCATTTCGTTTGAGAAATTAAAATGTTCACTTCTGCTCTGTTTGTTAAATATTCTGAAAAGTTTTCAAAGTGTAGGATTTCTAAATTTGTTTCAAACTTTTGGTACTTTGTTTTAATTTGTAAAGTCCTTTGAAAGTAAAAAGAGAAATTCAAAATATGGCATTTTACTCTTTTATTATAAAATTTTTTTAAATTTCTGATATTGATCAATTTTTTTAAAGAAATTAATATTTTTACAAAGGTTTTTTTTTCGTCAAATATTAATTTAATTTTTTTTTTCTTAATTTTTCAATTCATAATTTTTTCACTAAATTTTAACATACTTTTAACATTTTTTTATGATTTTCTAAATTTTTCATTTTAAAATGCTCGTAGTTTCATTTTGAATTCACAAATATTAAAAATTGTTAAAAAATTATTTGAATTAATATTTTACTTTAAATTAACAATTTTTTATGAAAAATAATTTAAAAAAAAAATTAAATGATTTTAAATTGTAGATATTTAAAAATTTTTTTTCTATTTTCAGAAAAATTATTTTATTTTTTAAAACTTCATAAAAAATATTCACAAAATCTATGAATTTTTTTTTCAGGTTACTTTCAAGAAAGTCCTTAGTTAAATTGCCCATACACAAAATAAAATTTAACTACAAATTGCCTTAAAACTTTTAATCCTTAATTTTAAAAATATTTTCACCACTTTTCTAAATTTTTATCGTTGAAAAGCACTCAACTAAATTTTCTCATTTTACGTTTGAAAGTCATTTGTTATTTTTTGCTCGTTTGTTTTAATTTGCTACAGGCACTAATTTCGTTTCATATTTTTTTGTTCTGTTTAAATCTCATTTAAGTATTGAAGTGAATATACTTTGTCTGTGCATATTGCAATTTATCTCTTTTTTCTCGCAAAAAAAAAACTTTTAAAAAATGCGAAAATAATTTGAATAAATATAAACTTTTTTATTCAAGTTTGAACAATAAAATAACACTAGACAACACATTTTAAATTTAAATGCGGAGAATAAAAACTTTTTATTTTATTTTTCAAAACATTTTCGTTTTTTGACACTTTCTGTGATTTCTTTTTTTTTTTTGCTTCTTCTTTTATTTTTTATTGAACCATAAATATTACGACAAATAAATAATAATCGAGAGAAAACACTCACATTGGTGTCTCGATTATGGGAATGCGATGCCAGGTGGCTCATCAATGCGTGTGGCATCTCAAGCCACTTTGACAGATGAAAGATGCTGCTCGAATGTTGCGGCATCTCCGATTGCGAGCAAAACTCTTCTTCAACTGAGTGAAGAATAATAATCTGCTCGTAATTTTTGGTGCACGAAGTTTTTTTTGACGTACATATAAAAGGAGATTAAATTTACGTGGTAATGTAAATGGATATCCAAATATTTGCTTGATAACTTTTGCTGTCGCTGGTGTTTGGCAAATAGAGATAGAGAGAAGCAGATATTTGAGATGCAGTTGAATTTTTATTTTTTTTAGTTTTGCTGTGTGTGAAAGATAAGTCGTTTTGGGAGATTTTATTTGTGAAAGATAATGATTTTGTTTGTTTAACGAAAGTTTTTGTGGAAGATAAGTGTCACTCGTTTATTTGCATCATTTGTTTGTTTGTTTTTTTTTGTGGTGAGTCATTCAAATGGAGATGCCCGGTATTTTTTTAAAATTTATTTAAAAATAAATAAAAATATTTATAAAAAGTTAAAAATCATAAATTTTTTTTGGGTTTATTAATTAATTTTCTTTAAAAAAAATATTTAATTAATTATTTAAATTATTATTTAAATTAAATTATTTAAATAATTATTTATTTAATTTAAATTAAAGTGAGTCATCCAAATGGAGGTGTCTGGTATTTTTTTTATAATTTATGAAAAAAATTTAAAAAAATTGTAAAAAATTAATTTTAATTTATTTTTTTAAAATTGATTAATTTTCTTAATAAATTAATTTTTTATTAATTAATAAAAAAAATTAATTAATTATTTAAATAAAATAATTTAATTATTTATTTATTAATTAAAGTTAATAAATTTAATTAAATTAATTTCAATTAAAATTCTTAAAATTTAAAGAAAATTTTTCTAACGTTCTTTTAAGCTCTAAAAATTAAAAATTCCTCAAAATTCATAACAAAGGAGCACTATTAATTTTTTTTTCAATTTCCTACCAAAAAAAAGCTAAGCCACAAATCTTTAAGTATAACAAGTATAATGTCGTTGAATAAAAAAATCCTCTGTCATAAAAGTGTCAAAGTTAAAAATCTTACTTGTTACTCGACTCTTATCTCTACATCCAATGTCGCCATAAATATTGATATTTTCCTTATTTACGACAAAAATTCTTGAACAATATTTACTTTCAATATTCGTTTTTACAATAATAATAATAACATTAGAGCGCAAAAAGAGAGAGAGTGAGAAAGAGCGAAGATCAACACTCTGCCCATTTATTTGCTAAATCTTTTTAAATCCAAGAAAAGATGACGACGCCATAAACCTACATATTTTTACAAGCATCTCTCTCTCTCTTATCACGTTATTGAAAATTCTTTACTACTGAACTGAAGTGAAAAAGAAAAATTCAGCAGCAGCAGTTCTTTATTAAAATTTTCACCTATTTCTTCTGGTGAAAAGAGAGAGAAAAAAACCTCAATTGTCGTCGAAAATAAATGAAAATGACAATCGAACAATGTTTTGTCATTTTCCCCACAGTAGTTCGCCCACCGTGTATAGTTCTGCAAACATGTTTTGCTGTCTAAATAAATGTTTATGTTGATTTAACAACATCTTGTCTTGAGCTGTTTTTGTTCTGTAACACTTTCTGCGACAGACACAGAGAGACAAATAATGACAAACATCACGTAGGAAAGTAAGTGTTAGTAATGCAAAAGTACCGCAATGAAAATCTGTCGCTCTACACCTGACGCGACAAGTTGTTCTTTCATCCTGAAGAGACACACTTGACACACAAAACAACTTGGGCCAGCAAGAAGTCTGACCATTAGTGAAAATGAGTAAACTTCTCTTATTAGTTAGGAAAAAAAAAACTTCATGCAAAAAACGTGCAAAAAAAAACACAAAACTCGGAAGAAAAATAAAACTTGGTTCTTACCCTCGGCACTGTAATATTTATCAATCCCCAACAGATCTTTTTCAGTCCCCATCGGAGCTGCATTATGATGTCATTTAGGTCGTATCGGAAATTCGACAAAAATTATAATTGGAGGAATGACACGATACGAGGATAACATTCCAAAAATTATAAAAAAGGAGAAAATATTGGTACACACAGGTCACAGCACAGGTCACAATATTTATTTTATGCATAGGTGAGAAAGAAAAAAAGAGAGAAAAGAATAGAGAAAACATGATAAAATGAAAAAATATTAGATTTATTATACAGACAGAGGGTTTAAAGGAGATGAAAGGTTTTTAAGCTAACATCAGATAAACTTGCAATCTACAACTAAGTAGTCTACGATCTAACATTAACAACGTACTAGGTGTTTTAAAAGGTTTGGGATGATGATGGGTGATAATGTAGCTAAATATTTGAAAAGGCTTAAATTATCTATTCAGGTTACCAGAAGACTTTTACGAAGCTTTTAAGCTCTCAATTAAGCTTTTTAGAATCTCTTCAGCTTTTAAAAAAGCTTTTCAGATTCTCTTCAGCTTTCAAGAAAACTTCTCAGATTCTCTTCAGCTTTCAAGAAAACTTCTCAGATTCTCTTCAGCTTTCACGAAATCTTCTCAGAATCTCTTCAGCTTTCAAAAAAGCTTTTCAGAATCTCTTCAGCTTTCAAGAAAACCTCTCAGATTCTCTTCAGCTTTCAAGAAAGCTTCTCAGATTCTCTTCAGCTTTCAAGAAAGTTTCTCAGATTCTCTTCAGCTTTCAAGAAAACTTCTTAGATTCTCTTCAGCTTTCACGAAATCTTCTCAGATTCTCTTCAGCTTTCACGAAAGCTTCTCAGATTCTCTTCAGCTTTCAAGAAAGCTTCTCAGATTCTCTTCAGCTTTCAAGAAAGCTTCTCAGATTCTCTTCAGCTTTCAAGAAAACCTCTCAGATTCTCTTCAGCTTTCATGAAAGCTTCTCAGATTCTCTTCAGCTTTCAAAAAAGCTTCTCAGATTCTCTTCAGCTTTCAAGAAAACTTCTCAGATTCTCTTCAGCTTTCAAAGAAGCTTCTCAGATTCTCTTCAGCTTTCACGAAAGCTTCTCAGATTCTCTTCAGCTTTCAAGAAAGCTTCTCAGATTCTCTTCAGCTTTCAAGAAAACTTCTCAGATTCTCTTCAGCTTTCATGAAAGCTTCTCAGATTCTCTTCAGCTTTCAAAAAAGCTTTTCCGAATCTCTTCAGCTTTCAAGAAAACCTCTCAGATTCTCTTCAGCTTTCATGAAAGCTTCTCAGAATCTCTTCAGCTTTCAATTAAGCTTTCATAATCTCTTGAAAAGCCTTATTTATGAACATCTAACATCCCAAACTCCCTCATAATGATATGATAAAGTTGCAATGCCATAAAAAGCAATTAACTACTTCTAATCGACACAAACTGGTCATTTAGGTCATCCACAATCCACACATCATGCATACAAACATGAAAAGCCATCCAAACAGACATTCCATCAAAAAAGTACTATACACAAAAATTCATCATAAATCACTCGGACATCTCTTTCTCTCCCTTCACGTGTCACACATGTTTTCAGTTGTTTTGTCCTGACCACAGCCATGTGCTGACAATTTTAATACCCAAAGATTATTGTTTTAACTCTCTGTCTCCGTTACTCGAATGCGTGCGGTGCTACATAAATTTTGTGCAAAAACATCAGAAAACACGACAAGAAAAAAAAGGAAAATAACAAGAGGAGAAAATGAAATAATATAAAATGAAACGACTACAACAAAACGCTTTTTGATTGTACAATAAAAGTGTCGAGCATGTAGATTAGTGCATTTGTGGAATCTGTGATGTGGCGGGAATCTCCGTTTGTCGTACATATTTGATGAGGTCATGAAGTGCAGCCAACCACAAACGAAAACTTGCTAAAGGAAGCTCAATTCAGAAACGTCATAAAATATTTAGAATGTATTTCTGCTAGAATTAACATTTTTAACGAGTGCCTTTTAATTATTGTTTCATTCGCATGTTTTTTTGTTTGGCGTGTCGACTCAAAAGGAAATTTATTGTAATTTACACTAATAAATAATAAATGCAAAGGAAAAATTACACGAGACGACGTGACTTTATTGTTTGTTTGTTATGAAGCAGCAAGAAAAAAAGTGCAACGTCAACACGAATCGAGAGCGAGAGAGAGAAAAAACAGAAATGAGAAAGTTTTTCCCTATTTATGAATTTTTCATAATTTTCTGATGATGATGCTGCCACTGACAACGACTCCAATGAATAATTATACAAACAACGTCGTTCGTCGTGTTAATGATGATTAAATATTGCAGTTCTTTTCATGAACCGTAGTCACAGTAATTAGCAGAAAACATAAAAAATGGGTTTCACACTTTAATTTGTTTGCACAACGGACTTTTTTTTAGTATTTCTTCAAAGGCAACCCAGTGAAATATTTTGGACTTTTTTTAAGGACCTGGAGGTCTAAAAAAAGCTCACAATTCTTAATAGAAAATTCTCTGATATTTTGAATATTTTTACCTAAATCCTAAAAAAATCTAAAAAAAAATTAGAAACTTTCTTTTGAAAAAATTTTGGATTTTTTCCTCCAATTTTATCAAATGAAAAGTCTCTAATTTTTTTTAGATTTTTTAAGATTTAAAAAAAATAAATTTAGAAACATTAGAAAAAAAATCTCAAAATTTTCACAAGAAAAGTCAATGAATTTTCTGTAGGTCATTTTTTTTTTTAAATTTTATGATAAAATAAATGTTAAAAACTTCAAATTTTTATTTTTTTTTTATTGAAAACTTGAAAAGAAAAGGTTCAAAAAAATTGACTTGGAGACTTGACTTGTGAAATTTTTAATTTTTTTCCAAGTTTTTCAACTTTTCAAAAGAAGTTTCTGATTTTTTTTTTAATTTTCAAACTTAAATTAATTTTTTAAAATTTAAAAAAAAATTAGAAATTTTTTAATAAAACATTGGAGAATTTAGAGGCTCAAAAATGTCAAATTTTTCATAAAAAAATCTAAAAAATGTTTTTTTTTTGATTTTTAAAAAAAAAATAAAAAAAAATATAAAATTTTTAACATGTTTTTAAGATCTCCAGTTCCTTAAAAACGATCCAAAATTTTCCACTGGGACTTCATGAATTTTTAATGTAAAAAATATTCCTTTCTGCGGAATTCTTAAACCTTTTTTCCCATTGAATGAGTGTTCGGTAGAAATCATTAATAGCATTAACTTTTATCGATTTTGCGTTTCTTTCGATATCATTAAACATTCATGAATATTAACTTGTTGTTCTAATTTAAATTTCTCCGTAAAAAATTTCCTCGTTTGACGTTAAATAACTCTCAAGCTTCACTCAAACCTCGGCAAAGCCTCGTTTTAGGCCTCATTCATCATGCAATTTATCATGTTTTATGAAGTATTTACGAATGCAAAGGCGATGATGTGGTGCAATTTTTAAATGAATACAAAATGCATGTAAACCACGAATTTCAACAAGATTTCATTGCGCTTGTATTTGTAAAGAAAATTGTTTTATAACCAGAAGCAAGAAACAAAAATGAGGAAAAAAGAAAACTCAAACATTTTCCAAAAACGAAAATTCAAACTGAAACTTCAACAAGAAAGATGTTTTAATAGAGTAAAGAAGAACTATTACATTGTGATAATAAAAGGAAGTAAGATGTAATAATATGTTTGAATGTGAGAGAAGTTTAGAGCAAAATTGTCTAAAGTTTTGCTTGACATGTGGAAATGAACAAAAAAAAATTATCAAAATATAAATTTTCAAGGATTGAACGAGTAAATTTGCGTTGAATGACAGATTTTTCGATAGATTTGATTGACCTTTTAATTTGACGATTTTTGTGGAATGATATCTAAAAAATCGATTAATCGTCAAAAAAAGACAATTTTTCATTTTTTAACGGTTCTTAGAAAAAAGAATGATAAAATGAGAAATTTGCTCAATCAGAAAGATTGAGTTACGTGAATCAAAAACGACATAAAGAAATGTGACATGAGAAACTTTTATGAAAATTCTGTCAATTGTAACAAACAATTATTTTTTACATCAACAAATTTGTCAAAAATTTACATTGAATTCAAGGTTGCAGAATTTTTTTGGCATTTTAGTTTTCATTTTCTCTCAGGCTTTTTCGTCAATTTGTCGATTTTAACTGATTTATTGTTTTATATTTGTTTTTCTATATTTTTTCTATAGCAATGAATCTCAGATCTAACTGAAAATTTATCTTTTTCTCATGTTTCAAGCTTGTTTTTAGCCTTCAGATAGCAATTTGATCAGATATAGGATATGCCTCTTTATTCATTTGTTCAACATTTATTTTATTGCATATGTTTGTTTTTTTTTCTTTTTTAAAAAACAAATAATAGAAATAAATAAGATTTTTTTTAAAAAAGGAATATTGACAAATAAATTGAATAAAAATCGAATTAAAAACTTTGTAAGAAAATTTTAAGTATTATAAGGCTCTCAAAATTTTCATAGAAAAAATTTTTCTAATTTTTTCAAAAATAAAAAAAAACCAATTTAAAAGTAAAAGAAAATACAATTTATTTAGGTAGTTAATAAATATTTTAAAAAATAAATTTTTAGATAAAATATAACAAACTAAAATTTTCTATCGTTTTTAATAAATAAATAAAATAAATTTTATAATAAATTTGTTGGAAAAAATTAATTCAATTATTTTAAAAATTATAGAATTATTTTTTTTTAATTATTAATTTTTTTTCAAATAAATTATTAATGAAGTTTAATTTTTATAAATTTTTTAATTATTTTCATTCAACATTAATTTATACCTAATATATAATTAAAAAACTTTAAAATTTTCTCCATGAAAATTTTTCAAAACTTTTATTCAAATAAATAGGCAAATAAAATAAAATAATAATGAAAAATATAAAAATTTCTTATGAAAATTGATATTTCACATTTTTGGTAAATCCTTTAACAAATTTCATTTTTTTATAAAAATTTAAAAAAATTTAAAAGCCTTTGTCATGAAATTTTTCAAAATTTTTTCTTTTTTTTTTGAGAAAATGAAGAACAACAAGAAATTAATATATAACCTCCAAAAAAATTAATTTTAATTAGAATTTATTAAATAAATAATTAAAAAATAATTAATATTTTAAAAATATATTTAAAATTATTTTATTATTTTTTTTTTAAATCTAAAGCTCTGAAATTTATTTCTTAAAATATCAATAAAAATTAATTTCTTAATTTCTACATTTAAGAAATTATTTTTAATTTAAAAAATTATTAATAAATAATTTAAATGAAAAAAATTTAGAGATTTTTTTTCTGATTTTTTAATTCTAAAAATTTCAAATCTGTCATAAAAACCCTTCTAAAAATTTACTTATTCAATCCTCAAAATCATCCATAAAATTAAATAAATCACTCACCGGTTTTGGATTCTTCCGTGGCTTCAACATCATATTGAGACTCATGTTGCAGCTATTTATTTACCGCTTCCAGATATGTTGAAGTTGATGTTCCAAATGAAAAATTTCTCTGAATTCAATATTCATGGGCGCACTTGCTTTTAACCAATTCTGTACTACTACTATTAAATATATTCGATAAATTTAATAAGGACTGCATTGATATTCCTTCTTGAGTTTCACTTTGTAGCCTCTTTCAGTTCATAACTCGTTTATTCAACTTCTTTCATTTTTTTTTATGTTGAGTAATTTTCTGTGAATAATTCAAGAGAAAAAAAAATTTTAAAACCACCGAAACCTGTCATTAACTCTCAAAAAGTTCACACATTTATCGATTTTGTTTCCAGTAAATAAATTTTTCAGAGTCACTTTTCACTTGTTTTGTAAAATTTTACGTCACTTTTCATTGAATCCATTATTTCTGGTTTTTTGTTTGTAAATTTGTCGTCCAATTAGAAGCGGAGATCGGAATAAACCAACTTTCCCACACACTGCCTCATGGCACACTTTTTAATTATAAACTGCAATAATTTCTTGCAATTAAAATGAATTGGAGGGACGGCAAATGTAAATGTGTGAACAGGGACACCAACCACCAATTTGCGCACAACAAACGACCTCACTTGATGCGATATCACACAATGATGACTCTGTTTTGTTATCGAGCACTTAATTAACTCTGGTGTCCTTTATTGTGGATTAAGTAATATTTTTTTTATCATTTTTTTTTTGCCACAATTTTTTTTAATCCCATTGTTTGTAGCAACAACGACCGATTTATCCAACAAAACCTCTTTTTTGTTATAAATATATCGCCAATTACGGTCGAGTAAACCGAAAATTATCAAATATTCATGCACTTTTAATCGAGTACAGCGACGACACCACTACAAATTGTAATTTAATTGTATTCGCGTATTTATTGATAGATAATAAATCGTCGTTCATTGTTTTCGGATGGTTGCCAAAAAATAAGTTACGGCGTTTTTCATCGAAATTTCTATTGAATTCTCGTTGATATTCTCGAATTTTAGATGAAAATCAATGTTATCTGCGATATAATGAGATAAATATGTTCTAGAAAGGGTTATTTCGCTCTCGAAGGAATTTCGAAAGTGATTTATGAAAAAATTTACTTTAACTAGTTTTTGAGAATATTGAGTCCTTTTGCGTCGTAACGTGAATTTAATGAAAAATTATTGCTATTAAGCACGATTTGTAACTTTTAAAATATACGAAAATATTTATTTTAAAGCAACTTAAAGGCTTTTAAAGTATTTCTCAATATTTTTTACCTTTAAAAAAAATTAAAGAGAAAAAAGTATGAAAAGATTTTAAGACAATTATTTTCTTTTAGGGCATTCACTCTGAATAAAGACCTTTGATTTTTTGACTGAATGATTTAAAAAGAAATAAAATCACAAATAAAAAAAGAAAAATTAAATGTTCACAAAAAAAATATTTATTTTCTTTCAAAAATCAATGAATCGATTTTTATAAATCTTTTTTTTATGTTCATTTTTCTTCTCCATGGGGAATTAATTTTTACTCTTTTAATATGTTTCAGAAATCAATTTATGAAAAAAAAATCTTTTCCCTTTTTGCCTTAGATTTTTTTCCTTTTTTTTCTTTATTTTTTCTTTGCTTTTTTATTGAACAGACAGAGCTCATTAAATATTTATGAGTTTTCACGATTTTTAATTTTACGGAAATATTTTTTTTATTAAACTTTTTAATTAAAAATTATTATAAATTAATGTTGAATGAAAATCATTAAAAAATTGTTTTTCAATTAATAAAAATTGAACTTCATTAATAATTTATTAATTAAAAAAATAATTCAATAATTCAAAATAAAATATTTAGGTAATAATTAAAAAAAAAATTTATTAATTTTGAAAATAATTAAAAATAAAAAATAAAATAATAATTAAAATAATTAAAAAAAAAAAAATAATTAAAAAATAATTTTTAAAATAAAAATAATAATTAAAAATAATAAAATAAAATAATCTTGAAATTTAATTTTAATAAAATAAAAAAAATAATTTTTAAAATAATTTAATTAATTTTTTCCGACAAATTTATTCTAAATTTTATTTTATTTATTATTATTTTTTTATTTTTGTATTAAAACGATTGAAAATTTTTGTTTTATTTTGTCTAAAAATATTATTTTTTAAAATATTTATTAATTAAATAAATTGTATTTTATTTTACTTTTAAATTTTTTTTTATTTTTAAGGCAAAACATTGATTGATTTAATTTGCTCAAAAACATAGAATTATATTAATTTTTATTTTATTTTTTTTTAATTAATTTTTTTTTCATCACAATTTAAATTTAATTTTAAATTAAAAAAAATAAATTATTTATTGAATTTTAATAATTAAATAATGTCAATTTTTTAAAAAAAAATGTTAAAAAAAAATTTAAAATAATGCCAATTTTTTGCAACCTTCACTTCTTCTAAAAACAAGCAAAAATAAACAAATTATCAAAAAACAAATATTTTTTTTGCACTAAAACATTGCTTAAATTCATTCTTATCTCATAAAATTATTATTTTTTAAGCTCACTTAATTTCACTCGACAAAAAAAAATTGCCTCGCATTATCGCTCATAATATCATAATTATAAACACTCGTCGCCCGTACCCGAATGAATAATCACCCGAAAGTGTCGTCACTAATTTGCACTTTTTTTTCTGTCATCGTCTTAACTGTACAAAGCCATGTTATTTTGTTTACATTCCACTTCTAAATGAATTTTATTTTGAGAATCACTTTCGACGACGAGCGACGTTGTTGTGTTAGTGCACACACGATCGTCAACCGCACGACATATGAATGAATTCTTCTTCGATGATTTCAATTTCAAAGGGTTTCTTTATTATTTTTAAGTCAACGCGATGATAATAAACAATAATAATTAAATTAAGCTCCTCGCTTTGATGGTACATCATACATGATTAAATTGCTGAATTTTTATGTTAATCCAGACCAGTAATTTTTCTTTTAAATTTTTGGGGCACAGGAAAAATGCGGGAATTCGGCACGAGAGTAATTTTTCCGTGTCACTATGCCGTAATATTGTGCGCTTGTTTGTGGTTGTTAATCGTTCTCAAAACACTGATCACATTTTTATTTACATTTTTTATGATGATGCTTCGCCTTCGATACTCACGTTTTATCGAGAAAAAAAAATTAGTGTTATTTTTGAGCAATAAACATTATTAGTAGTATTTTTTTTGAACGTTATTTCTGTTTAATCTCCGCGAAAGAGTCCGCCACAGTGGTAGTCCAGTTAAAAAGAACTACCGAATAATTAATAAATATTTTTTTTTATTTATTTTTACGTTTTTAAGTACACCACACGAAGATTTAAACAGAAATAGACAAAGAATTTTTATTTTATGCTGATATTTTTTATTCGGGGGTTTTATCACATTTTCATTTCTCGTTCTACAAAGTACAGTCCTACTACATAATATCTATATAATAATATTTTTTTTTATTTTTAAAGATTTTTTTTTTGTGTTACTCTAATAGTTAGCGTGGCGAAATTACAGACGAGACTGAATTGTGAGACTGGCAAACTTCGTATTATTTTAAAACGTAGGTACATTCGACATCTCGTTCTCGCACAGCTCTCGTGCACGTGGCGCGGTCTATGGGTCTATACGAGGAACGCCGGAAAATGAAACGATCAGCTGTGAAAATTGACATGCGCATTATCTCGGGTCTCGTTTGTTTTTGCAACAGATTTCAGTGGCAACCAGGTTATTTAGTAGTAATTAAAAAATGTTCGCGGTTACCAGTTTTCCAATGATTTAAAAATATTTTTAGAAAATTTTAATAAATTTCAATAAAATTTTCAATTAAACCCAAATTTGAATAATTCAGACGTTAATTAACGACAAATTTCGGTTTTTTGGAAATGACATCAGGCACGGCAATAAAACCGTAAAACAGATCCCTGGTAAATATTAGTCATATAAATGCTGCAATGTTGCTTTATCGTGCGTCCCTTTCTTTCGTTCGCACCGTTTGTCTCAACAGGTCTTGGACGTGTGTACGCGAACCTGGAGAAATTGGAACGATGAATGAAAATAAACACAAGAATCTTCAATCATCTGTTTCAGTGATGTTTTGAGCTTCGTCCAGGATTTTTGTTCTCGTTTCGTTCATTTTTTTTTTCGTTATCAGTGTGAGTTTCGTTTTAGTTCGGATTATTTTTATTATTAAACAAAATATAAGACTCTACGGACTAAAAGGTAAATATTTTGATATTTTTTTGTTATTATTTTATTAATTTCGAAGGGAAAAAAGAAGAAGGAAGTTTTTTGTAAAATATTGTTTTAATATCAGTGCAAAATGGTATAATATCTACCTGTCGAGGAAATATCTACCCAATCTGGGGAATATTAAAATATAGTTATCATGTAGTGTATGTGATGATATGGCAACTTGTTGCATCCGAAAACATACCGATGTTACAAAACTATGTAAAGATGTAATCAGTAGAAGTGTTTTCTTTGGCTGTGGGGCATTCTCGTTATTGGTGAAAGATATGTTGAACAAAGCGTTATTTATTTAAGGATCCTTGATACTTGATGTTTTGATAGTCGATTTGATAGTTGTACGGAGCGTTTTTTATTTAGATCAGAATATAGTAAAAAATGTTATAGAAGGTTGCAGATGTTACATTATAAAAATTTAATGATAGTTTGTTTAAATTGTTTGGAATATCCGTATCCGTAAAAAATCCTTGAATATTAATGTATATGGTCCAAAGTTTTTTTAAAGCTTTTCTAGTTGTTTTTCACAAAATTTTTAGCTAAATCTGACTTTTAGCTTTCTTCCTTGAAATTTTTGTAGACTTTCTGCTTTAAATTTTAATTTTTTGTAGACTTTCAACTTTGTCAAAATTTTTTGTAGATTTACATATTTCAAATTTTCACAAAGCTTTGTGGCTTCTGAAAGATTCAAAGCTCTTTTTCTATTTTTTTTTTTAAATATTTAGCTCCATTTTTTCTTTCTAGAATGTTTTGTAGACTTCCAATTTTTTTTTCAAATTTTTGTAGACTTTATTTATAAAATTTTTGTAGATTTCTTAACTTGTAAAAATTATTCGTTTTTTTAATTCTTAAAAAAATTTAAATTAAATTAAAAGTCTACAATTTGAAAAGATGAACGAAATTAGAAAGTCTACAAAAAAAACTGAAAGTCTACAAAAATTTTCTAATAGGAGTCTACAGTTTTGAAGATATTTAAATTTAACAAAATTTCAAAAAAAAAACCAACATCTAAAGATTTGTAGATTTATTATTTCTTATGATTGTCAAATTTTTGAAAACTTCCAGTTTACTTTCAAATTTTTGTAGACTTTTATTCATAAATTTTTTGTAGATTTTCCAGCTTGTAAAAATTATTTGATCTTTTAAATTTTTACAAAAATTTTAAATTAAAAGTCTACAGAAATTTGAAAAAATGAACGAAATTAGAAAGTATACAAAAAAAAACTGGAAGTCTACAAAAAACTGGGAGTCTTCAAAAATTTTTGCAAGAGAAGTCTACAATTATTGTGAAGATATTTAAATTTAATGAACTTTCAGATGACTTTCAAGATTTTTAGATTTATTCTTTTTTACGGTTCTCAAATTTTTGTAGACTTTTATGCATCTTTTCATAAAGTCTCTTAACTTTTCAATTCTTGTAGACTTATATTTTTCTTTAAATTCTTTCAACTCGATTTCATTTAAAGACTTCTACTCGTTTTTTAAGTCGTAAATTTGCATCTTTTCTTCACAAATCAAAGATTTGCAGCAATTATATGAAAAATAGTGTTTTGTATACTTTTAGGTATCTCAAAATGAAACTTTGTAGACTTCTCATCTTTGCCGATTTTACAACTTTTGTTGACTTTCAGGAAATTTTTCTCTTAATCTCTGACTCTTTTATGACAGTTACACATAAAGCTTTCATATCTTCAAAACAATTGTAGACTTCTCTTAGAAAATTTTTGTAGACTTCCAGTTTTTTGTAGACTTTCTAGTTTCGTTAATTTTTTATATTTCTTTTTCTTTTCTTTTCATATTTCTATAGATTTTTGGTCTAATTTAAAATTTTTGTAAATTTTTTTCTTTCAGTTTTTTTTAAAAATATTTTTTAAGACATTTTTTATTCGTTTTTCCACAGATCTTGAATCCTCTTTTAAATAAAATTTATTTACCTCCTGTTTTCCGCTTAGAAATTATTATTCATTCAATGTTCAATACAAATCAGAAAATTAAAAGTTTTACAGTGAATAACTTTAAACCGCTTTTCGACAAACAACTCTGTACCTTTTTTGTTTGCATTACATTAAAGTTTGTATAAACCCCTTAGATTATACAATAAGCATCTTAACTCTCTCGTGCCTTGTCATATTCACTGAATTGAACGCAAACGAGATCTTTTTCCTATCGTCTCATGACATCGTCGCATCATCTAGCACTAATAGTTTACTAAAAGTGAACAGTAAGCCAAAACATTCAGATTTAAATTAATTGCATCTTCAATCCTGTGTCTCGTTGATGTAAATCTTCTTGTTGTACAGAAAAATAAATTGAATTTTTTTAATAAAACTTTTTTTTTTCTTCTTCTTTTTTTGTATGGAGATGAACTTCTTCAACTTTCTATCAGACATTGAATGCAATAACAATATAACAAGGCTTCAGAAAAAAATATGAAATTCTGCATGAATAGTTTAGATTGAAGTTTATCTCTCTGTTTGCAGTTCACCAGACAACATTCCTTTTGGCGAAATTTACCGTGTGTTTCTAATGATTTTCAAAGTAATTAACTTAATTAATTCTCGTTCCTGTGTTCTCGTTTTTGTTTCAGTTGCACTTCCGAGGAGACGATAAAATAATTAAATGATAATGTCGCAGTTGAAGAAAGTGCTCCGTGAACGAATCAAGACGGCGTTGAGTGGCATGACAAAGGAGCAACGGGAAATTCAATCTGCTTGTGTAGCGGAAAAGGTAGAAAACTTTTTTTTCTCTCATTTTCAAGAAGATGCAATTTCATGTGAAATTATGTCCTTTTCTCGTTTACTCGCGCAGTTATTCAAGCTGCCTGTGTATCAAAAGGCGCAACGAGTGAGTGTGTATCTCAGTACGGAACGAGAACTCGACACAATGACAATCATCAAAGATTTATTTCGACAGGGGAAGGAGGTGAGAGCGACAAATTTTAATCGCTTACCTTGCATTATTAATGAAAATTTCTCAGATATTTGTGCCGACTTATCGTAAAAACGATATGGAAATGGTGCAACTTTACAGTCTCGAGGATTACGATAGCTTGCCGCTGACAAAGTGGCACATCAAACAGCCAAATTTCGAGGAAAATCGTCCGAATGCCATGACGAAGGGACTTGACTTGATAATTTTGCCGGGTGTGGCATTCACGAGATGTGGCAATCGATTGGGACATGGGATGGGATATTATGACAAATTTTTGAAGAAATTTTTTGAGCAACACGACAAAACGAAGACAGCATTGATTGGCGTGGCGTTTAAGGAGCAAATTGTGGAAATGGGGGATTTGCCGATGGAAGCACACGATGAAAAGTTGGATCAAGTACTGACAAGTGATTGATTGTTGTTGCGCTTTGACGATTCCAGTGGGAGAAAATTTGTGTTTTTTTAAAGGAAAGACAATAAAACAGCAAGTTTTATACTTATTGACGATTTTATTTGAAGAGTTTTATTAAGAAAAGTTTTTTAAAAGCCTTCATTTTGATCATTTTCAATTAATTTTCAGGTAAAAATGTTGCTTTTTTGTAATTTTTTGAGTTTTTTTTCTGTTTTTGAAGTCAAAAGTCATAAATTTGGTCTTATTTTGGAAATTTTTGAGAAAAAATTTTCTTACTTAACAAAAATCAAAATTTTTAATTTGGAAAATTTTTTGAAGTTATTAATTCTAAAAATTTTTTTTTAAATTCTTTTATAATAAAATTCTTTAATTAATTTTTTAATAAAATTTAAGAAAAATAATAAAATATTAAATTTAATAAAATTTAATTAAATAAAATTTGAATAATTATCATTGAAAAAAATAAAAAAAAAATAATTTGTAAAAATTTTTGAAGTTCTTTATCCTAAAAATTTTTTGCTAAAAAAAAATAGAAAAATTTTAAAATTTATTTTGGATTTGAAATAAAATGAAAAAATTTACTAAAAATATTGTTAAAAATTAAATTTAAATTCCTCGATGAGTTTAATTTTTATTTCAAAAAAATTTTTACAAATTATTTTTTTTTAATTTTTTCAATGATAATTATTCAAATTTTATTTAATTAAATTTTATTAAATTTAAATTTTTATTATTTTTCTTAAATTTTATTATTAAGTATTTAATTAAATTTTACACAAAAAGTTGAAAAATTTAATGAAAAAAAAAATTACAAATTTCTTACCATCACTTATTATACGGAAGCTCTTTAAAAATTTAAAAAGGATAAAAAAAATAAATCAGGAAAAAAAATATTTTATTAAATTCAGTACCTTTATCCTTTTATTTCAACATTTTCCTTACCTTAAAATTTATTAAAAATAATTTAATTAAAAATTTTTCCAAAATAAATTAATGAAGCCTTCGCCTTAAATAAATAATTTTGCCAAAAATCCAAAAATTTTTAGTTTAAATATTTTTTTTAAGCTTTAATAAAGTCAAATGAAGAGGTAAACATTGGAAAATTCTAAATTTTTTTTTCACTAGTTAGCTAATAAAATTAAGGCCGACATTCGAGTCTTATTTATCTCTCACGTCAATATAATAAAATAATAATTTTTTTCATTTTTTGTTATCTAAAGCATACTTCCAAACATCCGCTTGCCACGAGTCAAAACTAAGCTTACAATCATAACAGTTAGTAGAAAGACCATCAATCCCAAGAAATAAGTTGTTAGCCGGCAACGACTCCGGAAAATCTTCTCCCGTTCCATCTTTTCGCGGAGTTCCTCGGCACGCGGCATGTCCAACGTGAAATCTGACTCGGGGCGTGTTGATGGCTGCAAAAAAATAAAGAGCATAAAAATTATTTTTATTATCGTCTTTACAAAAAATTTGTGTCAGCGGCAAGTTATGTCGGTTCATCGCATGTCAATGTCAGGTCAGTTTTTGTGAATAAATTAGGAAGGTCAAGGTTGTCTACTCGGAATTTTTGTATTTTATTTTTTTTTTATTTAATAACTTCATTTACAAAAAAAAGTTCATGTTAACATAAATACAAATCAAAATATTCATGCATTCAAGCGATCAAAAACGATGTCAGTCTATCATCATCTGACCTCTCGAGTAACTCGCGTAACAAATGGCGCGCATTAACCGGTTATTTTGAGAATTATTCACTTCAATTTGTAAATAAATAAGTGCTAAGTTGAATAAAAAAAAACAGGTAAAATATGCTGGACAGGTTGCAAAATGCATTCGCTTATCGCGCGCGGTGCAACTCGGCATTCATAGAGTTAGGTAGGTAGGTGTCTCTATTGCTTAATTCTTGCATTTAACATGAAAAACAGATCTACACAGAAAATTTTTATAAATAAGGAAGCATGTTGCAGTAATAGATCATGACAAATGAATTTAAAATTTCTATGAATGTGAATGGAAAATGAGGGCAATACGAGTAAAAAAAACCGTTAACAAGAATGGGTGCGTTATTTGTAAGCCAAACAAGTAGTAATCGAACGATCGCGCGATTATGATCACTTTTTTTTCTTGTTCATTTATTATTCGAAAGAACGTTGCTCAATATTTTGGTCAACAAACCACTCTATGGGTGAATAATGGGTCAAATTGACCTCTCAGGAGGCAATGGACCCCTTGTGACAATTCTCTGATCCCTTAAAGGTCAATTTGATCCGTTGAGGAATCAATTTGATCCATTAAGGAATCAAAAAATTCACTTAATGGGTCCATTTGATCTCCCAAGGGGTCAATGTGACCCGTTTTTTGCCCACATGAGTAAAATGGAACCCTCAAGTAGATTCTCTGATCCCTTCTGGAATCAATTTGTTTTGTCAAAGACTCAATTAGATCCATTAGATCCAAAATTCACTTTAGGGGTCAATTTGACTCCACGAAGGGTCAATGTGACCCGTTTTTCTCCCACAGGAGTTAAATGGAGCCCTTAAGAAAATTTTCTGATCCTTTAAGAAACCAATTTGTTCCGCTCAGTGCACCTAATGGAACAACATAGATTTTTTTAGACCCTCAGGCCCTTCAAGTTTTCATTAGAGATTTTTCAAAATTTTTTGGACAATTTTCCTTAGAAAAGTTCAAGAGTCTTATTTTCCAGACTCGAGGGTCTTCAAAAATATATCAAATCGTCCCATTGGGAGCCCTTAACAAGACAAAGGATTCACTTAAGGGGTCCATTTAAATCATGTGGGCGAAAAACGGGTCAAATTGACCCCTCAGGAGTACAATGGGTCCCTTAAGAAAATTCTCTGATCCCTTAAGGAATCAATTTGTTCCGTTAAGGGATCAGAAAAATCACTTAAGGGGTCCATTTGACTTCCCAAGGGGTCAATTTGACCCGTTTGTGGTCCACAGAGCTACCAACGTGTGAACAACGATCGTCACCCAAATGATGGAAAAAATCCTTCGAACTTGCTGACACGACTTTTTTCCCAATTGTTTGTTGTTCGACCTTCAATCGGTTGCTAATTTATGTATTTTTATCGTACTAAAGCTGTCAATTCCCAAAGTTCCATCACACATTGAGATGGCAATTATGTGAGCTAAAAGTTTTTATTTTACGATATTTTTTTTATCAACGCTGCAGCTCTAAAAAGTCTGTCATTAACTTTAATTATAATAATAAAGACACGATCATATCACACTCGTAAGAAGTCACGCACCTGGCACTCCACCTTTTATTCTTTCATATGGCATTTTTTTTTTCGTGTGTGTTTTTTATATTTATTGTTATTGTTAATGTGAAATATTTACGAATTTTTGAAATACTTTTAAAATGAAATAATATCGTTGAAAAATTATTTATTGGTTTATAATGTTTGGAACGTGATTGAAATAATTAGTTCGTAGCCGGTTTACACATGGGGATGTGGTAAAAAAAACAGTGATTTGTTCATTTTTTTTTCGACGTTGGTTTTTGAGTAGTTTAAGGTTAGGTGAGGTCATCTATTTTTGGGTTTTTCTGATTTAATTTGGATTTTGTAATTATCAGGTAAATTTAATTTTGACATGTGTCAGAATTTTTATTTAAATTTGGTTTTTGAGCAATTTTGTGATTTACATCTTTTTGAGCCTTCTGTCTTAAGCTATCCAAGGTTTTATGCTTTTTTGACAAAGGTACCTCTTAAAGGTTTTAGAAAGTCATGAATATCATTTTTATTTTGATTGTTTTGATTTAACTGCTCAATAACTCTTCATTCTGTGGAATCAAAGCTTCCTTGCTCAATAAACTTTTCCATAAAGATTTCTAAGAACTTGAACATGATCTCATGGAAACCTTTCTGATTTAAATTGTCTTCTTAATTTACTTAGAATTCTTAGAAATCCTTGAAAGATCATCTTGGAATATTGAAAAAATTCTGAAGACTCTCGTTAGAAGCTTCGACGTTTCCCAAGGAAGTTTAAATTTCCAAAGTATGAAAAACAATTGGACTCCCTATGAGTAAAAAATGAGTCTAATTAAATCCTCGGAAGTTAATTCAATCCCTTAAGTGAATTTTCTTATCCTTTTTAAGGCAACTATTCAATCCGTCAAGAGCTCAGAATAACCTCTTAAGGGATTGAATTAACTACTGAGGAGTTAATTTGACTCATTGGACCCATAGGGAGTTCTATTGTTTTTCATACTTTGGAAATTTAAGCTTCCGTGGCAAAGTTTCTAACAAAAGCCTTCAGATTTTTTTTAATTGTCCAAGAAGATTCCTTAAGGATTTCTAGTTGATTTGTGTTGATGAGACAGAATAAGAGTAATGTTTGCCTTTTATAAGCATGATGACATTTCTTTTTGAAAACAGGATATTTTTTGAGTTTCCTTTATTTCTTTTCATCTTCCAGGCTTTCATTTGAAAAACTTTCTTTATCGTTAAGCACTCTAAGATCACTTTGAAACCATCACTGCTAACGATTGATCCACTCTTTGCTGCAATTCCATCAACTTCCTGCTAACCCTCACAAGTTGCTGCATTATCTTATCGTTTTGTATCCTTTGCAACTCCCCCATTTGTTTCATTTTCGAATTCAACGCCTCCAACTGCCCTTCAGGACTTTTTGCCAACTTAAACAACTTCATGTACCATTCATCATGCGATAAGCAAATCTCCATTTCGCTCAATTCCTTTTCCGATAAATACTTCACTCTTACGCCATGCTCCTTGAGTTCTATTGCAAATTCTCGCACTTGCAGACATTGAAAGTTATTTTGCATCAAGTTGATTTCCTTCAAATTTGGCGCGTAATCGAGCAACTTTCCAACATCCAAGCCAAACAAATTATTCGCGGAGATATCCAAGCTTTTGAGATTTGTTTTTCCACGTAGCATTTCAACCGGAAATCGGGTGACATTGAAATTCCGCAAAACTAAAGTCTCTAAATTTCGCATTTCAGTCACTTCGAAATCCATAAAATGCGAATTTCCTCCGTCAATTTGTAAATGTTGTAAGTTTTTAAGTTCTTTAAATGCATTTTTTGGCACTTTTTCGATATTTCTGATGTTAAAATCAAGTTTTTTCAGTTGATGACATCCGCTGAATGTATCATCGTCGATATCGGTCATTGTCAGATTCAGTACGTTGATGTGTTGGAGATTTCTCATGATCTGACAAAGGCTGTTTGGTAACTCGGGAGCTTCTCCAATGAAATTTACTGCTCTAATGGCATCCGCTTTACGGACAACAAGTTGGATATTATCACCTTTTGACACATTTTTAAGATTAAAAGTACATTCCACTCCTCCAAAGTTGCTTTGACTTTCGATACATTTAAATTTGGCACCCAGAGCAACACTGGCACTCAGTAAAAACATAAAAATTTTGATAAAAATCATTCTTTATGATGTTCGGAAGCAATTACGACGCTTGTTAGACACAAACTGACGCTTTTGTGAGTAATTTGTTCTTATATAGTCGAGATACGAGTTAATTGATTGCAGGATGTAGGTACAAAAAAACGCGAAAATTCCCGGAAAGGCAAACGCATGGCATTCCATGTATGGCAGAAATCGTCTTCGAACAGATGTGAGTATATTTTTTGCACGTGAATTCGCTTCAAATGAACTTAATAAGCGATTATGAAATATTTGGGTCAATATCTTAAGCAACTTATCGAATGCAATTGCATTTGTTGCATTAGTCGCTGTGGGAACTTTCACTAGCGAGCGTGTGAACGGCAAGTGCAATCAACTCTTTTATGCAAAAACTCTCAGAGAGAGAACAAAAGGAGATGCGCCACTCCCCACATTCATCATCTTTGTTTATTTGTTGCAGCAAAAAGGTATCAGTTTTCAGCTTGAATATTGAATTTTGAGTCAAATGCTTTGTTTGAGACTTGTTGACCTATATCTTATGCGGAATTCCTGACATCGAGCCAATACTATTGATTGACAAAGTGACTCAATATGTCTTCGTCTTGCATGTTAATGACTGCCATCTCTTTCTTATATAACTTGCATGCAAAAAAAAAAGTTCTGCGATGAGTAAAAAATCCATTTCAAGACCATGTCATCATGCCAATTCAATTGAATGAAGATATTAATTTTATATTCAAGCTGGCGCGTATTTTTTATAGCATTTTATCTTTTGTAAAAAGAAAATTTCGGTCAAGGATTGAGATGTCACACTACTAGCGTTTATTAATAAAAAATAATTACTGTTTATTTATGATAAAACACTTTTGAGTGCTACTGCTTTGGCTGATTGTAGGCATTGAGTGGCATTGTACTGTTATTTGCTCAAAGCCATGCTTATCACTTTTAATTTTTTTCCACAGAACTATGAGAAAACTTCAACGATGACGCTCGCTGAGTTTTAACATGGAAATCACATACAACTGAAGTGGTTATGATATGTAATTAAGCGTTTAATTTGCATGTACCTAAACATTTTGCTAGAAGCGACACGATGTTGGCTTGTTATTCGTAAAAATTTATGGTGTTCTTACGTGTTGTTTTTTGGGATGCAAATTGGTTTTGTAAGTATTCATTTTTTAAGACTTTTTAGTCGGTAAATGACCTTAAAGTGTTGTGGAAAATTTTGAATGGTTTTTTTTTCATCAACCTGGAAATTACTAAAATTAAAAGTTTTCTGAACATTTTCTTGACTTTAAAGGCTAAAGTGTTGAAAAATAAAGCCTTTAAATTTTTTTTTAATTTTTTTAAATTTTCTTATAAAAATTTTAATTATAATTTTAACTTTATTGATCTACTTATAGTTGACTGAAAATATTTTTTATTAAAATACTAAAGCTCTTGATTTTAAATGCTAAAACTTAAGCCAAAACTAAAAAAAATCTATAGAAAATGAATTTTTTTGATATTTTGTCTTTTTTATTATTTTATTTTTTTAATATTTTTATTTTGGCTATTTTTTAACATTCTTTGATTTTTTTTTTATTTTATTTATGTTTACATGTTTAAATGAATTCGTCTTTGTGAAGACATTACATTCATTCTTTTTATTCAACTTTGAGTTAAACGTCATCAATAGTTTTTTTTTCGTTCGCAAATTAAAAAAATTTTGCAATTTTTTTTTTCCTCGAAAGTTCCGGAAATTCTAAGCAATTCTTCCATGAAGGTATTGTTTGAATTTCGTCTCCTTTGTTTGAATTTCCATCATTAATTTCAATTATGTCATCTTCCAGAATATTTTTTTCCTCCATTTTGTTGCGATTTCTCAGCTGCATTTTAATAGGTGTTCTTTGTAGGCTCATTTTAATAAATTCGTTAGACAAAATGTTTAGCTTTGTTTTTGAATTTAGAATGGAGTTAATAACTTATTAAAAGTGCTTTAATTTATTTTTTAAATTAAATTTTCATTAGCAGAAAAAATTTAACTATCCTTTAATTAATACTTACTTTAAAAAATTTGCTCCTACCTCCCGAATCGAAATTAATTAGAATTTTTAAAAAATCTTCAACAAGGCGACAAAATTTATTTGCTCATTGCGTCATAACTTTTGTATGATTTTTTATTAAAAGCACTCTCAACATAAATTAGCTTCAGAGCAGCAAAAACAACCACCATTTAACGTCATTTAACTCAGCTTAGACAAACATTTAATTTAAATTTGTGGCGTTGATATGAAAAGTTTTTTTTTTGTGTGTGCAAAATATTTTCCATATATACGCACATATCAAACAAGAACAAATAAATTTAATTACTAACTCCACAATGTGGCTTTAGTTCAAATCTACAACAACAGTCCATTGGGTCGGTCATAAAATGTGTTTTGGTTTTTTTTTCGGAGTTGCACGAAACGATAAAATAAAAAGTTTCTTAATGTTTTTGTTTGTTTTGTTTTCTGCGGTAAAGGCATCTGGTACCTTGCCAGCAATGTTTTTCGCTTTTTCTCTCTCTTACTTTTTGACTCAATAGAACTCGACCGACTAGACAGTGGCAGAAATTTTATAACATTGATACGATCGCGCGCGCTAGCAGAATGGCAATCAAAATAAAGGAAAAAAATTGTATCAAAGAACCGGTTTCGTTCAGACTATTTTTACTTTCAATACGATAATTATGTTTTTGTTTATAGTCACTGCCATACGGCTCTCCGGTATAGCAACAGAATTACGTCAAATGTGACATTAACCGTACAAACTCAGAATACATTCAGAATTTCTGGGTACAGAAATTTTTTTAGAGACTGTCTCTTGCCTTATATGAAGTTGCAACATGCACACACGATTTGAGGTATTTTTCTTGTAAGCAACGAAAATAAAAGTGTTAAACATTTCAGCAACTTCTATAAACACAAAGTCAATCACGAAACGAATTGCCTACAAGTTGTTGTTATTTTAGTTGTTACAAGAAGCAAAAAAAAAGTGTATAGACGCCATTAAAGTAGCAAAACAGATGATTGTAGCACAAAGCAAACAACAGCGTATGTAAACGTCCTTAAAGGTCGTTCAGATTTTGTTGACCCCGTTTAAAAGAAATAATAATATATGTGTTGTTGTTGGATATGGTTATAAATATCTTTGGCGAGCAGCTTGCTCGGTGTCTGGACTGTACAAATTATTATTACTTTTGTTATTTTTTTTTTATTTGAATAGAGTTTGCGATATAGCATGAAATATGGACGTAATAATCCTAATAAAAGAATAAATTTACATGTTTTAGAGTGTAGATGTTATGAGAAGTTTATTAATATTATTAGGGGATGAGCAGGTAAGATCAAAATTTTTTTGACAGATGAATTTTTGACAGTTTTTTTAATTTTAGGTGATTCATTTTCGTAAGTAAATCTATATTTCAAGAAGATCGAAGATGAACAATCCTGCCTACTGATATAATTTATTCTATAAAATTCACGATGACACACAAAAAACGGTACCATAACTCAAAAGTTTTCAGACAAATCCTCGAAGGTGCCATACAAAAGTTAACTTGTTAAGTAGCTGAGCTCAAGACGAGCCCAAAATGTCTTTAAATTTTAGATGTACTTCTTAGTCCAGTATTTTTTATGCTTTCTATGGATAAATAGTATTCCATAAACAGTTGAACATTGTAGACTGTTCGGTTTATCATACGAATTGAAAGTTTCTGGAGTTAGTAGAAACAACACTTAAATAATCAAAAAGGAACATGTCGAATTGGAAACAATTGAATGGACACCACCAAATTTTCCAGAAATCAACTTCTTGGAGCCTTTAATTCCGATTCTAACATTGCCATGCTGCTTGCTCACAACCCGCAAGATCGAAAAACTGCCGCAAAGACGACGACAAAATGGTTCAATGCGATCGATGCAATTTCTGGGAGCATTACGATTGTGCTGGAATTACGGCAAAAGTTTCCAACGTGTCGTTAAATTTTACATACATTAATGCAATACATTAATGTCTTAAAAGAATCTATCACATGTACTGCAATGTCTTTCGGTTGGAATAAATAGAACAAAAACGTCTCAACAAGCAAAATCCAATTTTCTCTAAATTTCCTCAACAATAAGCTATTTGGATATGATAAATAATCATCACTGAACAAACAATAGTTAGTAATGTGAATTATGTAGTATGGGTTAAAAGTTTCTCTTAAGTTGGATAATTCATTCATTTTCATTCTAAATTCAATGAACAATTTTAGGTTTTGTTTCAAATCACTTTGCGTGTCGATAATATTACAAATTTTCTCATAGCTTTAAATGTAAAATTGATTTTCAACCCGAATTGTTTATCAAACAAACAAAAACTTTCCGCTGTAAAACACATGTATCAATAATTTGTCAATTTCCATCATCGATTCACTTGTTTACACCGTCAACACGCAAACAACATCCCTATCGCTTCGCATCCACTTTTCATAAATTATTTACAAGTTCCCACGTTAATTTTATAAATTTATCGACAAAGTTGGAGAGATGTTTTGCCAAAAAAAAAAATTCCGCACAAGCTGACGTGATGTATGTATCGTCATGTGATGATGGATGCTGTGTTGATGAACTGCGATGTTGATCCTTCATCATTGACAGAGGGAAAAAATATATGAAAGAGTTTATAAATAACTCGTGTTTATGTATGAAAATATCTATAAATAGCAATTTCGGTTCGACTCAAGGCAGCAGTATTTAGTCGCAACTCACGTTACAAGACACTTGCCTGATAAACTTTTACGCTCATTAATCTTGTACGAATTTTTTTCTCGTCGGCCCTTTATGTTATTTATTTATGTTAATTTAACAAACTATGTATGTGCGTCGTCGTCTCAGGTCAACGAGCCTCCAGTTAAAAACTTTTAACTTGTTATTTCAAAATATTTTAATTGCTATCTACTTGAACTAAAACTAAGTCATTTATAGAGGTACGAAAAAAATATTTTTTAACAGTATTTCGCTTCTAGCCTAATGTTTTTTTTTTATTTCTGTAAATATTATATTATATAACCGGTTAAAATTTTTGAACAAAAGTCATGAATGTGTGTTAAAAAATTATGATGGCGCAAAAATGTTGATCATGCGATAATTGTAATAAAACATGAGTTTCATACAAAAAAAAAATAAACAGATTAAATGCGTCTCGTACATTATGAGTCTTGCACGAGTTAACATGACTTGACTTACTTTTTCATCGTTTTCGTTTGTTTTGAGGAGATCTTCAAGCAAAACCCACTTAATCTTCATGTTTAATTGTTCCTTCACGAAAAATCACTCCAAAAAATCAGGTTAATGAATAAAAAATCAATTTGCTAATCTCGTTTGTCGGGTATTCAAGAACATTCTTGCATATTGTGTACTCTGATTTTGTGTACGTTTCGTTAATTTTGGTTAAAAAAAATATACACGAAAAAAAACCTGTCGTTTCGTCGTACACATTTTCACATCTTCTTTTCAAGGTGTTTAAGTTGTTTGGTTTACGCATTTTATTCACCTTCCGCATTATTTTTGGGTGAATTGCGGCGTTAAATATTTTTTTTTCATCTCTCTTAAAGTTTACTTAAAATGAGGTTCGGAGTTGCTCAATGTTTAAAGTAAATTTCATTGCATTTCACCAACAAAGAGCATCTAATAAGACATGAAAAATATTGTTATGACATACTTGCAAACGTAGTGAAGTAATAACAATCGTTACAAGAGTGTCACACTGGTCGAGATGATTTATGGCTGTTCTTTTGTAACGCGGGTGATAGACGGTCGTTCGTTTAGTTTCTTATTATCACCTTTAAAGACCTATTATTACTGCGAGGTAATAACAAAAGCAAAATGTTGTCGTGAAATGAAAAATATTATTTATTCGATAGTTTGCGGATAGAGATGAAGAAACGATTTGTTGATTGTTTTGGGCTTTGTTATCGATTGGGTGTTAATTGGAGCAGCTGTCGTTTGGAGGAAGTTGGAAATTCCCCAAAATTACGTTTTGATAGATATTTCAAGATCATTTATTACAAAATTTTTTATTTTATTTTTGATCCAAAATATCTTTGAGGCTTTGAAAGGCAAATTGTTTGAAATGTTCTGAACCAGTCGGCTCCATTATTATTCTCAAAACTTTAAAAACTGATTTTAATCTAAAATTTTATATCAATTAAGAATTTCTAGCTTTTGAAATTTCATTCTAATGAATCTGAGTATTTTCCAAAATATTTTCAAAACATTTTTTTAAAAATTTATTTTAAAAAATTTATACCAGGCGACTCCATTTTGATTCTTAAAATTCTAAATTTTGGATTCTAGTTTAAAATTTGTATCAAAAACTTCGAAAGTTTCTCTTAAAAACTATTTTTTTTATCTCTTTCATCTAAGCAATGAGACAACTGCGTAACAAAACCCTTTTCTCAAGCCATTTAACATCTGTGATACAATTTAACATCCATTTCATTACATTTATTGCTATTACGACAATTATTCTCACAACTACTTCCATTTTATGCAACATAATAGCTTTTAACGTTAAAAACAAAACAATTTCATTCAACAAAGCTGAATGAACTGACCCATCTAATTGGAATTTCAAATTCGGTTCCGATTTATAATTTATTTAATTTATTGCTAATCGTAAACATTTGTAAAAAAAACGGTTGAGAGGATTTCACATCATTAGGTTATGAATCAAAAAAACAGAAACAAAAAAATATGACATGCGGAATTATGTGAAATTAATTCGCGGACGTGACAAATGTCTTGTTCTACCATCCAGCGAGATAATTGCAGCTTCTAGACGTCTTTTTCTGCAGAACTCTTACATAAGTGACCGACAAATGACATGCAACTGGGTGAGTCGAGTCACGAGTCATGTGATGATAGATAGAACGTGTCTTTGTTTCATTCAACAGTCCAAAACTGCGATAAGATTCTAGCAAACAATCGAAGAGCATTTCAAGAGCAAAAGAGTTTCATTGTTAGCACGCATGAAATTGAGGTCATTAATACGAAGCAACTGGAGATTTTCATAAAATAAATTAATTATCATAATAATGCTAATAATGTAACAATAGGCATGCATGACTGTCAATGGGTCATGATGTGCAAATTGCGTGCAAGATATGGGTAATATCTAGCAATGCTACGAAAAAAATAGTGTAATTCACACAAACAGCCACAAACACAAGACATTGCAGAACAACGTTTTGTGTTTGTTGTTTTTCGTAAGTTTTATGCAGTTTATGATTATTATGCAATAAAAATAAAGTAACTTTATAAGCGCGCGCCAAGCTAAGAAGATTCTTGCGAGACATGAGACAAGAGACGAGACGAGTCAAGTCAACAAGTCGTTTATCATCCTAATAAGTGTCGTCAGATGGATGGGTCGATCGTAATTTTTATGAATGACTATTATACTGGATGGGCAACGATAAAGTAACGTCGTTGGTTTTTAATGAATTGAAAGGAATTTGTAGTGTAAGTTAACAAGTTAACGAGAGCGTCTTTTTAAATTTCTTTTAGGGTATTTTTAGCAGGGCTTAATGATCCCTTCATGTCATATACCCTTCATATCTTAAATCATTGAAGCCTGATTTAGCAACCATAGACTGAGAAGGTCTTCAAAGAATTTAATTGTACTTCATACTGTAAAATTGTAAGCTTCTTCAGTAAAAACTGAGAATGGGTCTTAGCTTTTAACCTAAGCCCAATAAAGCGCCTTCAATATTCACTTAGTCCTTCCTGATGATCCAAAAAGGTTTCTACGAGATGTTGGTAAGTTCTTGGCACTATTCAAATCAGAAAAAACCTTTCAAGAACTTGGCTACGAGTCGATGATCTTATTGTATGTCATTTTGACACTTGAACAATATGTTTGGAAGTTTTAAGGGTAAATTCTTTAAGTTTGTATAAAAATCCGACATTTTTAACCATAACTCTTAGGCATAACCATAAAATTAGGTTTTTTTGAAAGCTTTGGCCCTAACGAGTCCAACGATATTATATAGCCAATTATAGCCATGGAGCGTGGAGCATGATGAAAACGTAACGTTTGAACTTAAGGATTTTAAGTCAAGTTATGAGTCATTGAAGTACAAATCTGCCATTGAAAGATCAATTTTTCGTTAGCAAAGAGCAAATTTCAATGAACCCCCAAAGATTTTACTGAAAATTTGCTCATTACTAACGAAAAATTGAAATCTTTTATAATTTCGTTGATAAACACTTCAATTTCTCATAACTTGACTTGAGTTAGGGGTCTACGGTTTAGTTTTTAACCGGACATGCTAGATTGAATAAATTGATGAGTAGAATGGGTTATAGAGATTCAACAGATTGCAGAATCTGTCACTCAGCAGAAGAAACAGCAGAGCACATTTTATGCGATTGTCCTTATTTGGAACACAAAAGAATGTTGCTTTTAGGTAGCACGAATGGCATTATGGATCCTGAAGAATTTAGAGATTTCTCACTGAAGAAAATCTTTTCTTTCTTAAAGAGTGTCAGCACGGTTAAAGAAGAATATGGAACAGGTTAGGAAGAAAGGAAACCCACAGAAAGCCCTTTTTTGTGTGCTAAGGTGGGTCATTATATAATCATCATCATCAGTAAGGGGCTTTAGCTCTTATGCTCTTCAGTTCGATATGTTAACTATTGGAATTAACTGACTAATCTTGTTCGTAAGGCCAAAATTTTTTATATATCAGCTCTGACAGACGTCAAAAAACCGTTCAAAACGAAATTTTCATCTCACCATCGATCGAAAAAATTTCAATTGACGCCTCAAGTCATTATTATTTATTAACTTCTTGGATTACATGATGGTGCAACGAGTACCACAAATTACGTGTTCAGTCAATAATAAAACGTGTCGTTGATTTTTTTGGCCTCATGCAAAAATAAAAGATTAATTGTTGCTGCCCTTTGTCTATTCAACATTTTCATCATCTTCATCGTCTGTGTCGCGTCTTCGTCATCTTACCCAACAAAAGATGTTACAAGAAATCAAATAAAAAAAAAGTCAAAAAGGTTACTTACATATGACACATTCATGGCACAATTATTCCTGGGATATTTATACTCGCGTATCAAGCCTTGCTCAATTTTGCTGCTATACCGATTTGTGCCGTAGTACATTTCCCAGATGCTGGGTTTATCGCGATGCCATTCGTTCAGCATTCGTTCGCGGTCGTCGCCGAATTTGGCATTGTTGTTGAACGAGTCGTTCAAGAGCTGTGAAAATGCCAAATTTTTCTGCATTTGTGACAATGGGTGACGATTGCACTTTTTGGCTTGCGGTTTATTGCCATCGCAATTGAGTGAATCGCTGCTTTCGCCTCCGGCACTGGCATCACTGATTATCTGGATTACGGTATCACAGGGTGTCGCGGTAAAGGGATTGATTTGGTCGTTGCAAGTCATTATAAAGTCTCCCTTCTCGATGGAGGGTTTCCGTGAGAGGGGCGGCTTGATTTGGGAACTGTAACAACTGTAGGCAGTCACGGGTTGTTTCTTGCGAAGGGAAACAGCGTCGAAATCTTGACGACGATCAAAGGCTTTTGTCACAGTTTGGATGCGAGAATCTTTGGACATTGTGGTTGAGAATCGTTGGAGTTCGAGTTCACTTTTTTCTGTCATTACTGTCAAATATTTCTCTAGATCGTTTCGTAAACTGATGATATTTTGTTCGAGTTCGCTGTTTCCCGTGGTTTTTGTTTCTTTGAAGGGATTAGTCTTAGTCATGGTGCTCCGATGTTGTTCGAGAAGTGTTTCCAACTTACTCCGGATGTTCACCAAAATATTTCGCGTTTCGTGATAATCCATATCCATGTACTCGGAGGCACCTTCGGACGTTCCCTTGCCCGAATCGGGGTTCGTAAAGGTACTTTGTCGCTTCTCAGACTTTGGCGTGTGCAGTTGGATCAAGTCATTCGCTTGCAAGTTAAATGCATCCAAGTTGATGTTCGTGAGTGAATCATCGGAAGCTTCGCCAGGCCACACGGGGCGCGGTATCGTGCCATCTCGTGGCAACGAAGCTTTTCGCCGGTTCACAATACTGCTTGGTAATTCCTTTTTAGTCTTGTCTGAGGGTTTTTTCTCCGATTCCAGACAACTTTCGAGACACGTGATACTTTTGTTGAGACTCGCAAGACATTTTCGCTCCTTCGAATGGATTTTTTTCGTGTGCACTTCGACATTTTCTATGATCACAGGTTCGCTGTAAATGTGTTCATCGACAGACGAGCCGCCAGCTGAGTACAAATTTGAGCCGTAATAACCTGAGGAGGCACTTTTCTCCGTGGAATAGTGTGAGGTGCTGACACGTCGGGGTCGATGATGACTGGCAGTGGCAGTGGGCAGATTTGTGGGCGCAATACTCGAACGAACTGTTCCTTGACTACCAACAGCCGACTTATTATCCACAAAACCGATGTCTTCGTCATAGCTCGAGCTGCGAAAAAAAGAAAAATTCCAAATTTAGTAATAAGTAAAAAAAAAATCCAAACATTCCAAATATTTATCGTATGAAAAAGGCCCTGAGGCAAACGAGTTCAAATCTGTTTTTTGCAATTTTTGCACATCACATCGCAACAATTCGTATGCAACATGCATGGCAAGGCACATGGGTGTTTGACTGCTCATAAATATACTTGCAAACAAAATGAGCTGCACATGAATCAACTGTTTATTAAGCAAAAGCAAAAAAAAAAATAGCAACAGAAGGCGAGCGAAGCAGAAGAAGAAGCAACAACAACAACAAGCAGCTACTTATGAATACTCTGTGCCTGACCTAGACAATGTGCTGACTAAAAAAATGTTTCGTTGCGTAATCATTTATTATTATTATTGTTGTTGTGTGCTGTCTGTTGTGTATTGACAGTGGACCGACCAATTTGTAAAGTGCTCGAGGTGGACCACGTTTTTTTCCTCTCTTTACTCTACCTTTGTGTACTATTTTTCGGTTCAAGCTTACTTACTATTTTTACTACAGCGCGTTGAAAAGCACAAAACATTGCGAGAAAAATTCGCTTTTGGACTGGCGAATGTGAGGGAAGTCACGTGAGTATCGGTTTTGAAGTGCCTTAACGAGGTATTATGGGTTTGACAGGTGATTAAAAATATTTTAAATAAATATTTTCGGATTTTTTTTTTTAATTTTTCCGTCAAAAATTGCAAAATTTGTGAAAATTCTTTTTTTTAAGTCAGCTTGAACTAAAAGTAAGTAAAAAAATTTTAATTCAGAATTTTTGGTTACAGTAAAAATATGAAATAAAAAATGTCTAGAATTCAAAAATTGTGAAAAGAATTAATTTTTCTCAAAAAAATTTTCATACTTAAAAACAAAATAAAATATTATAAAAAAAAATTAAAAAAAGAATACCTATTTTAAAAAAATATTTTAAAAAAAATATTAAAAAAAATATAAAAAAAAAAATATAATTAAAAAATATATTAAAAAAATAAAAAAAAATAAAAAAAATTTTTTTTGAAGTTTTCAACTTCTAAAATCATTTTTATATTTTTCAAAAAATAAATAAAATGAAAAAAAAATCCTTTTTAAAAAAAATCAAAAAGAATAATAATTTCTAAAAAATTAAAAAAAAATATATTTCTTGACATTTGTAGGCTTTTAAGCTACATTTTGAGAAAATTTCTGTTAATTTTTATGTAAAAAAATAATTCAAAATTAAATTAAATATTTTTTTTTATTTTATGAAAAATATTAGAATTTAGAATTAAAAAATTGAAAAAAAATAATTTTATTAAATCTTAAAAAAAAAAATCTTAAATCTTAAAATATTCTTTAATTTTTTTTATTAATTTTCTACTGAATTATGGGACATAGGCATCTTCTAAGTTAAATCTGGATACATTTGCCTTTGAAAAATTTTTTTTAAAGTTAAAGTTAAGTTAAATTTAAAATTAAAAAAAAAATAAGAAAAATAAAAATAAAATAATTAATTAATAATTTAATTAAAAAAAAAAAATAAATTTTAAATTAAATTACTATTTAAATTAATTAAATAAATTTAAATGTATTTAATTTAATAAATTAATAAATAAAATTTAATTTAAAATAATTACTAAAATTATTTATTTATTTATTTTTTTTATTTAAATTTAATTTTTTCATATATTATCTTTCATTACATTATAAACTTTTATTCATGAAACGATAAATTTACAACTTGGAATGAATTTTTGAGTGCTCTAGTTCACTAACTAATATATTATCTCTCACAAAAACGTACCAAAAAAACAAATCTTTAATAAAAAGACCATCTCAAATGCATTTAATTAGTTAAAATTGCTTCCTCATTCAAATTTTTCACACTTTTTACTTTAATTCACCGCAAAAGCGCTCAGATCTCTTCATAAAAACGAACAAAAACACCTTTTTTCAATTTTACCACTTTATAATGGACAACATGTACCAACGAACAACTAACCAGTGGGTTATTTATTACATTCAATTCATTTGCCAACCGAAAAAATAACAAACAATAATTAACTGGTATTAAGAAATGGTTTTTTTTCTATTATTTCTTCTCATTGTTGTGTGCGTTGCGGTTTTCATTCAACTCACGTGCTTCTCATTCCACCTCCACAGACTGAATTTAGATTATTTTT
This sequence comes from Culicoides brevitarsis, assembly GCF_036172545.1. NCBI lineage: Eukaryota > Metazoa > Arthropoda > Insecta > Diptera > Ceratopogonidae > Culicoides > Culicoides brevitarsis. The sequence continues at coordinate 28,671,349 of NC_087086.1, read as the reverse complement.
ACTTCGCAAGCAGAACATTGTTGCAACAATTTTTTTTTAAATTAAATTTATTACGAAAAAAAATATTTTTCTTCACTTTTCTGACACACTCTCGATGCAAAAAAAAAATAAGAAAAAGTAAACTTGATATTGACATTGCAGCGCTGTTTGTCAACTGTCATACATTGCAATTCTCTGACAGAATTGTCATCAATAACAAAAAAAAAAAAAATTAACTCGTTTCTTGCATTTACCTGCGCTGCATCACGTTTACCAGAAGTCGTCAATAATTTCAATTTGCAACTGCGGGAAGATTAACATATTAATTTATCGTCTTGTTCGTCATTTGCTCCGCACAATAAATACGATTAATGACATCGGAATTAATGAATTTTTGTGCGGATTCACATGTTTTTTTGTCGGAAAATTCTCTGTCTGCGACGCGAGCCGTCGACCACAATGTTATTTATTGATAAACTTGAACTACAGACAGCTTCCCGTCGATTCGTCGTCATCGATGCTCGTATCGAATAACAAGTTGGTAACATTGATTCGGCATATTTGGCGCCATAATTATGCAAAATACTGGCAAAAATCTTAAATTAATAGAACGCGAATCAATAAATGTTTTTTTTTGTGTTTGTTTGAAAAGCTGTTAAAATTTTAAGATTTTAAGCTGCGGACATTAGCATAACAAACGGAAATCCAGTTTAATGGAGCTGGTTTCGTATTTTGTGCTAAACTAGAAGGAGAAAAAAAATGAGTTGATAAAATTAAAGCTTTCCCTTGTGTGAGCGCAAATGAATTTTCTTTGCAAGACACGACGATAAATTTGCTTTCTCTCGAAAACTAATAAAGATAAAATGCAGTTTGCTTTCTTCTTCTTTTTCTTTGCTCTTTTCTTTAAACATACAGCGAAAAAAAAAACAGACAAACAAAGTGTTATGATGTGAGAAAGGCAATTACGTTGAGTGATACTTTTAACAATGTTAAGGTGAAAAATGTCCAAGTTTCGTCTCGGAACATTTTTTTTCCTTAATACGTTCAACTTTGCCAATCAAGCATAAAAAAAATACATTTTTAACCATTTATTACGATACTTAATATTTATTATGTTTTACTAGTTGAGGAATAAAGTAGTACTAAAATGAAGAAAAAATTGTTCGCAAATCATTTTGTGCGCGCGCGATCCAGACATTTTATCGAGATTTTTATGGAATTTATGTTTGACGATGGAAAAGTCAAGGAGGCGTGATGATGAATGGAAATTATACGAAGAGGAATGCTGTTAAAAATGTTTTAAATTAGCTTTTTAGCGGGAATTGAGTCGATAAAAGGAGCTGAATGGAGTTGTTTCGAGGAAATTTGGTTGCTTTTGAATTTGCTTCAAGTTTAAGAGAAATTCTTAAAATAGAAAAAAATTACTTTAATGGTCAAAATTTAGTAAATGATTTATTAAAGTAATGATTTTTTTCTATTATAATAAATCAAAATTAGATTCAGATTTTTCGTTTATTAAACTTCTCAACTGTTTAATGAATACAACATTTCAATTACTCGATCAGGGGGAAAAGCCTTTATATACAGAATCCCATTTAAAAGTTCAAAACAGAAAACGTAATCCGAATAGTTGACATCTTTGCAAAGCCCAAGGCCAATCATGGTGTCTTAAATTAAATTAAATTAATTATTAGATTAAATTAAATGTTTATTTAAATAAAAAAATAAAGTACAATTTATTAACATAATTAAGAAAAATTAAATTTAAAAAAAATAATTAATAAAGAAAAATAGTTTTAATTAAGAAAAAAATATAAATTTATTTCGAAATTTATTCAAGTAAATTGAAAAGTTTTTTTTGCCTTTTTTTAAATGAAAAAGGCTAATTAATTAAATTTAAGAAAAAATGATTTAAAGAATATAAACATCAATAATTTTTTTCAATTTATTAATTTAAAAGCAATTTTTCGTAATAATTAATTAATTTATTAATAAATATCAATTTTTAATAATTATTTAATTATTAAATTTATTATTAATTAATTAATTCATTGTGTCTACTTTTAACCAATAGGTACAAAAGTACCAAAGAGAAGTGTAAGAAATTTATTTCCATAACGAAAAATGTAAAGATCACCTTATCAATCGCGAAAAATCGCAAAAATCGCTTAATTATGATTAATTCATTATTTAATTTTAAATTAATTAACAAAAAAAAAAAAAAAAACAAAATTTATTAAAAAATTGGTTTGATATCGTTAAAATTTTAATGAAAAGGCTTTTAATGATTAAATTTTATAACGACATATAAAACATTTTCTATGAAAAGTTAAATTCTTTACTGTCGTATTTTATTTCTTTTTATGTTTTTTTTTCAATTTTAATGTTTTTCATTAATCAAACTTCATTAATTTTTAATATTTCATAGAGATTTTAGCGATTTGGGATTTTAAAAAAAATAAAATAAATTAAAAAAATAAAATAAAATAAATTAATTTAAAGTTGACTGATATTTTTTCTTTAAATTAAAATTTAAAAAAGTTTTTAATAAAAATATTGAAAATAAAAACAATATATCATTAATCCTCAAATTAATTAAAATTTTCCAAAAAGACAAAATAATTAATCTTGGAATTAATAAATAATTAATGTTATTTTAATAATGTATTTAAAATGAATAATTAAAAAAAAAATAAATAAAATTCTTTTTAAACAAATTGTATTCTTATTTTTCAATTTTCACCAAATTTTATTAAATAAGAATTAAATTTGTTTGAAATGATTTTTTTATTTAATTTTTTTTATTATTTAAATTATTTTAATTCAATTTCAACTTAAAAAAAATTAAATTTTTTTTTTTTAATTTACCTAATTTTTTTTAATTTTAAAATTTTGTTTTTAAATAAAAAAATCGTTTGACAACGACTAAAAATATTTAAAATTACAAAAAAAAATTACTCTGTAAGTAATAATATGTAAATTTATCTTAAAACCATCTAATTTTTTCAAAAACCAAAACAACAATTTTCTCATCAACCCGTTTGTTAAATATATTTTACTTCAAGCTACAATCATCGCGGCTAAACCAAAAGAATCCATCATGCGAATCTCACAAGCTGCTGTTATAACTTTTCATAACTCTTCATAAAAAAATTTAAAATTGCAAAAAATAACCTCATTTCTTTTCATCTGCTAAACAATAATTCACAGCAGCAAGAGAAGCATCATGAGAAGCGAATGAAGCGAAGTCCAATTAAATCTTCTTTATTATTTCACAATCCATCAAATCGCCAACGAGACGTTGTTATAACACTAACATTATTTTTATTAAGTATTTATTAATTATAAATTCCATTTTTTATTTTTTTATTATTTTTTTTACTCCAAATTTTTCGCGACAACAAAAGAAGAATCGGAAATAATCAGAATAATTAGTCAGAAAAAAAATAATTTTTCAGCGACGTCGACGACGAAGACATAACAAATTAACATTAAATTATGCGATTAACACAGATGACTAATTTTATCTTTTTTTTTTTTTTTTTTGAAGATGATAATGTTGTATAAATTAAATAACAGCTGTCTACGCGAGAGACACTTTAATAAAAGAAGAGATGAATCTCGGATGAATCAAGTTATGGGGAAGCAAAATTTACAATTTTGATTAAGTTTAACGTTATTTTAAAACTGTTTTTGGCATGCGTTTCGGTAGCGATGCTAGCGCCAAACGATCATTAAACTCGTTTTTTTTCGAATAAAATTTATTGTCATGTTAAGTTTTTTGATGTAATCTTTTTTTTATTATTGAATTCTGGCGATCATTATGTCACCTTACCGATATCGATGTTTTTGAAGTCATTAGTGATGCTGAATATCTAATGCTTCCTTATGATTTTTCGTTCTGATCCACCAAAAAATCGACAACAACAACAACGCGGCTGGAAATTTCCTGACTATTCTGTCATCATGTGACATTTTTCGGAATAAACTGGTTTTTTTTTCATTTTCAACGGACGACGCAGGACACAAAATTTTTTGAAGGTAACATTTCTTTTTTACTTTCATTTATTTTATTTTTATTTCATGCAATTGCGTAAAATAAAAATAAAATAAATTTATTTAAAAGCAGCGTCGTCGTACGGAATGCAATCAATGTTATACTCACATTTTTTGTGGTGTACTTGAATTTTTTATGCTCTGTGTGATAAAATTTACAAAAAAAATGTCTTGTGAAGATATTTTTTGGCTAAAATTGTCTCCTTGATCTTCGGAGAGAATTAAAGAGCGCGTCATTGCCAGCATGACCATTTTTTTTACTCGCAAATTAATGTCGCTTTAATGTTTAATTGTTTTTTTTTTGTTTTGTATCGCTTGTCATGCAGTAGCCATCTCCGGTGTCGGATTTACAAAAAAAAAATAAAATAAAAATAAAAGAGATCATTGCCTTGTTAAGTGATGACATTCAATTTCAATTGTTGGAAATTTTTGTTTGAGGCGATTTTTTTTGCCGGTGAGGTTTGACATTTAAAATAATGGGAGGAAGAAATATTTGAAACAAAAAATCGCTAATTTGGCGGAATTTTATGGCTAATTGTATTTTTTTAAGAAGGAAGTTTCGAGATTTGAACGAAGTTTAAAAAAATTTACAAAAATTCGAAAATTATCAAAAATTTTATCGATTTTAATTCATTTAAATTTAATTTAAATTAAATTTTTATTTAAAAAAAATTATATTTTATTTTAATTTTTTTATTAGAATTTTTTTTAATTTATTTTTTTATTGTTTTGAAATAAGAAACTAGAAAAAAAAATAAAAATTTGGCCCAAAAATGAAAAAAAATTAATTAAAAAGAATTTTTTCTACAAAAATAGCTATAAAAAATATTTATAGCTAAATATTATCGAAAAGGTAAAGGAAATAAATTTAAAAAAATCATCATTTAAAAAAAAATACCACAAAATAATTAATTTGCACTCAAATTTGTTAGTAAAAAAAATTAAGAATTTTTGAAATAAAAAAAAAAATTAAATTAAATTAAAATGAGAACTTTTGGACAAAATTTCAATAAAATTTAATAAAATTTATTTAAAAAATTAAATTTAATTTTAAATAAAAAAAAAATAAAATTAATTTTTAATAAAAAAAAATTAAAATTAATTTTTATGAAAAAATTAATATAAAAAAATAATAAAAAAAAAATTATTAAAAAATAAGAAATTATCTTAATAAAAATTTAATTTGATTAAACTAAATTTTTTAGTGCTAATTAAAATTTTAATAAATTTTTATCCAAAAATACATTTTCAAAAATACAAATTTTTATCCAAATAAAATTAAAAAAAAATGTCGGTAAATTAATAAAATTTAATTTAAAATTTCCAAAAATCTCACATTTCAAGGGAAAAACGAAAGAACTACAAAGACACAAAAAATCAACGAACCGATAAAAACAATAATTTTTATAAATAAATTTGAACTCGATCGTTAAATATTAAATGTAAACAAATAAATTGAAAGTTTCTTGACATTAAAGCACATGAAAAAAAAAATTACGCATAAAAAAACAGAAACTCACCCTGCTTTATTTAAAGCAATCCTTGGTAATGTAAATGTTCCGATAGTTTCAGCTAAATCAAGGTTATTTTGTTTGTTGCTGCTATTTTTTGTCGACGTCGATTTCGTTTCTGCGGCTGTTGTTGTTGTCGTCGTTGCATTGCCACCACTTGGCGCCAACACTTTTATTTCGTTATTATTTTTTAACATTTTATCACTACAACTACTACTTTTAACATTGTACTCAAATTTATGATTATTACTCTTATCTTCCATTTTCTTATCACAACAATTCCCGATAATAATATTCTTGTCTGATTTTTCACTTAAACTGCCGCGACCTTCATCCTCGTCATCATCATCAACGTCGTCTTGTTTTTTTGCAATTTTCTCGTCATTTTTCTCGTCGTGGTCATTATTTACTACTTTGGCACTACAACTACTACTATTAAAGTTATTATGATTAATATTCGGATGTTGACTAAAGATCGAAGTTAATTTCTTCTTCATGTACGATTTCGATACGGCACCATATTTGTTTTTAATTTTTGGCAAACATATTTCGTCACGTGGCAGTGGCTTGGCGAGAAAGCCATCCGGCGGAAAGGGCGGCGGCGGAGGTACGTTTGGCGGCAGGGTGACAGATGACGGCGACGTTGCGGGAGTCATCTTCTCGTGCGGCAAGACGACTTCGTATTCGGATGAGATGACGTGGATGGCATTGAGGTCTTCGGGCATGGCGACGTCAGGTGGGTAACGTTGACGATTTTCGGGTGATTTTAAGTTTAGGCGGAGAACGTGCGTGTCTTTCGCGATGGATTTGAGCTTTTTATCTTCTCGCATGGCGTGGAAATGACCTGCAAAAAATAAAATTATTTCAATTAATTCAAACCAAGCATAAAAAATTTTAGTTGAAAAAACTTAAAAAATTATATTTAACTTAAGACTTAAGAGCCTTAAGCTTAAACTTAATTAAAATATATTTTGACTTAATCTTAAATTTAAGAATCAAATCTGAAAAATTTATTAAATCAAAAATCAAAATAACTTATGACTCAATTATGACTTAAATTTAAGTAAAAGTTGCTTAAGTTTGACTTAAACGCTTAAGTCTAAGAAATTCACTAAATTTAACAAATTTTATGAAAAATTTTCCAAAAATATTAATTGTTTTTCTAAAATTCAGTCGAAAATTCAAAAATGACTTTTGACTTAACTTAATTTATTTTTAAACTTAAGCTTAAGTCAACATATTTTTTTTATATAAATCTAAGTTAAACTTTAAGTCACATAAGTTTTGTAAAGTAAAGCTTAAGTCTTAAGTTTTTGCAGCCCTTAAGTTTATGTACTTAATTTCAACTTTTAAGTTAATTCTTAAGGCATAATTTTAAAAATATCAATATTTTTCTAGAAATTTAGAAAAAATATTTTTTTTTTTAAGAAAAGATACAAAGCTTTGTGAGTTAAAGTTAAATAAATTTTCACTAAAATTTAAGTCAAGAACCTAAATATTTCCTGAGAATGCAAAGCTTATTAAATCTTAAGTCAAAAATTACTTAATTAAGTCTTAAGTCAAAAATTACTTAATTAAGTCTTAAGTCAAAGTTTACTTAATTAAGTCAATGGTTACTTAATTTGACTTAAAACTTAAGCTTAAGCACAATTCACTTAAATTGACTTAAGTTTTTTTTTTATTTTCAAAAACTATAATTTTTTCCAAAATTTGATTAAAAATCCAAAAAAACATTTGATTTATTTTAAAATTTTCTTAAACTTAAGCTTATTAAGTCAAAATAAGAAAATTTTAATTTGAAGAGGTATTTTATCTATTAACTCATTTTTTTTAAATTTTATGTAAAAAAAAATCAAAGTTGACACAGACGACCTCTTCAACATTTTTTTTTTCTTCGAATTGAGGCATTAAACAGAAAATGTAATCACATTTCGCAAGTTTGAACGACATTTACTTCTAAATGTGTAACATTGTAATCATTTGAAAGTAACTTTTAACACAATTTTGCGCTAGTTTCCTATCAGCGCTCGTTTTGCCGTTTCATACACATGTTGCGACATTTGTTTTGCAAAACCGCGTTGCTTGCTACCAGCGTTGAAATTGTGTGTCAACCAACCGAGTTTAATTAAAAAAAGTCACTCTTTTATACAAAAAGAGGTAAAAGTGCACAGAAACTTCTCCACACGGCATTTGCCACAATTCGCCATGGAAACCTGTTCTCCTGTCTCTGGCTGCTTTCGACATTTACTAATGAAATTTATTGCAATTCTCGGTAATTTATTTGTTACTAGTAGAAATTTTGACCGTTAGCGAAAAATAAAATATGGTTTTAACGTGTGCGGAGGGTTTCTTTTTAACTTTAATTAAAGACCAAGGTCGACTGCATGCAACCGAACTCACAAAATTACAAACACTAAATGACGAAAAAAAATTACCTGCGAGGATAGAAAACCGTTTAATTATAATCTTTTTATTACACTCGGACATGAATACAGCAACATAGTGTTATGATGCTTCACATTGAACTTGCAACAGTTGAATTATTTATAATTATATTCAGGTTATTTTCTCGTCGTCGTCGTCTCACTTTCAAAACCAAACGAGCATGAACGTTGCATATCGATCATGTGTTTTGATGTGTGGTTGATATTTTAGATGCTTTTTTCTTGCATTTTTTATGTGATGAATGTCGTTCACTGTGTATGTCGTGTGAATGTGGTAGATGCACTCGGAAAACTTGAAATTGAAATTACGAGCGGTCTCTGGGTGAAAATAATAATTATCGTTACAGTTATTGCGATGCTTTATATTACGATGAGAGTTGTGAGGAAATTAAATAAGCAACATTGAAAAGTTTTAGATGTCATTGCATTTTAATGTTTGTAACTTTATGGGAGTTAAGAGAGACATAATTTTTTTTTGTCAAAATAAGAATTTTAAGTGAAATTTCGGCAACAAGTCATTTAAAAATTAATTGATACCGCAAAAAATCCATTCTATGGAAAATATCACTCGAAAAATTCTTTTAAGACCCCTAAGTCACATTTCAAGGGTCTTTTGAGACCCTTTAAAATTCATTATAAATTTATTACGGACTAATAAAAATATATAAAACACATTATAAACTACAAAATTTCTAAAAAATCATAAAAAAAATTTATTGAGACCTCAGAGAATTTTTTTAAATCATTTGGGACCCCAAAAACATTTACAAGTTCTTTATGTTTTTTTTTACTAAAAAACAATTAAATAACTTTTAAAGTATAAATAATATCAGTTGAGTTATGAGAAATATATTTTGGGACCTCTAACTCTCTAAGGCCCTGGGGAAAAAATAAAAAAAAAATGAAAAAAATTTTTTTCCAAAAAAATAAAAATTTCCGAATTTCCCCATGTAAAAATTTGAGGGCCTTATTTTCAAGACCCCAGGGCCTTAAAAAAAGGTAATTTTGTCCCACTGGGTTCACTTAAGACCCCATAGAAAAAAATAACTTTAAAAAGATTCTCATTTTAAGACCCCTAAAGATGTTTTCGATATACTTGAAATCTTTATAAAATTATTTTTTTCTATGGGGTCTCAAGTGAATCAAGATGAGAGTTAGAGGTCTCAAAAGACCAAGAAGGTTAAATTTTAATCTAGCAGAGGTCAACTTAAGGCCCATAAAAATACATTTTAATTTTTTTTAGGCCCCCTAAGATCAATTGATATCTTTAAAACATTAATTGAAGGTAAAGTCATTAGAAACAACTTTTAGGACCTTAATATTTCGTTTTGATTTACTTTGGACCCCATAGAAAACAAAGGGAATAGAAGGGAACAAGAGATAGAAAGTTTCTGAATTTTTTAGACCCTTAAAGTTATTTTTAAAAACTAAATTTTACTGAAAAAATGTCAATTTAGGAGTCATATGAGACCCCAAAATATGATAAAAAGTCTCAAATGACTTACATTTTTTTGGTAAAATTTCAAAGAAAAAATTTTAGCAAATTTATTAGCTTAAATAATCATTAAAAATCTATTTTAGACCTTTAAAAGCTTTGCCTTTAACATCATTTACCAAAGATAAAATTCACAATAAATTCTCACAAAATTGAAAAAACGTCTTTATTATAAAATTCCATTTGAATTTTAATAGAATCCTTCGATTCGATAAATTAAACTCAATTCTAAAAAATAATAATGCTTTAAAATCACGTTTTCCAATCATTTATTTTTTTTCCTTCCCGCAATAACCTCTTCACCATTCACGCTCATCACCTCTCATTAACAACTTTCTTCCCTCGCGACAAAAAGCATTCAAAATCGCATCAAAATCATCATCATCACCTGTTCGTTCATCTCAATATTCGGCGATGGCTTTTGAGATGAAAAAAAAAATAAGTAAAAAACGTGCGCGAAAGTGATTCAATTCTTTAAACAATATTTACTTTTTATTTGTTTGTGTAGTAAAATAAGCAAGCAAAGCAGCACTGTCACCTCTAAATTTTTATCTGTGTACCTTAACAAATTTCGTAATAACATTTTTTGATCAAGCAATGACGACGATGACATAATGTCATGTAATTTCTTTTTACGTTTATTTGTTTATCATGTGTTTGCGGCAAGACTTTTTCTCTTTCTCAACAACGACAATCAGTGTAAGTGGCATTCAGCATTTTTTTTTTGGTTATCAAATTCGATTACTTGTTACACGTGTTTAGGAGAGCAAAAGAGATTTGAAAAAAGTAAAATTAACCGATAAAATTGTGAAAGAGAAAAAAATTTAAATTAACACTCAGCAACAGATAACTGATAAATATTTCAATTTTCGCAAATAACAACCGTGCAACAACAACTACAATTTCAATTGTAACAGTAAAATTTCCAGTTTGTGCCATTAGAAAACACACATATCGGATTAAAATCAGTTAATTTAAACGTTGGAAACGAGCAGTGTAGTTCCAAACGGTAATTACATGCTGTTTGAAGTAAAGTTAATGCTCCAATGCAGGATTTGAGTTGAATAGAACCATTCAAAAACTGTGTTAGTTGTTTGATAAAAAGCAAAGAAAACTAGTTTTTGCGATTTTTCCTTCTTGAATTTTTTTCTGTCCTACAATTCAAACCGGTCAGTAGGTAAGTATCCGCTTCATGTAATTTTTTATTTCTTTTGCGATTTATCGCTTTGTTTGCTCAAGAGCTGTCATCGCAACGTGAGATAGAAAGTTTTTCAGAATCCAGAGAGGTAGAAAATTCCTCAGATTCCCAACTGAACGTGTATTACGAGTTCAATTGCTCGCATAACTCGATCACCAAGTGAGTAGAGCAGAGCAGAGTAATGCAGAGTGAAAGTTAATAACAATCAAAAATAATAACAATAATTTTATTGACAAGTGCAGCTACATACATTTGTACAAATGCCTGCATATAATTGCATTTAAGTCTCTTTTAAGAGGATTTGATTTTAAAAAATATTTTTGTGTGTCATGAGAGTTATACAAAGTGCTTGTTACACAAAAAAATCACGTATCATGCAAATTTGGAGTAAGAGTACTCTTGCCTGCCATGCCATGACGAAGCAGCACGTGTTTTTCGAGGAGAAATGCCAATCATGTATGATATGGAATTTTTGTCATGATTGTGCATGAGAGTTGTGCAAAAAAAAAAGATCTTTAATTTCATTTACAATTATTGTTATTGTTGTGTTATTAGTGAAAATAAAAACGAAATAATAAAAAAAAAAGTTTTCACCGCAAGTAACAGACCTGACACAGACAATAAATAAATGGATTGCATAATATTCAGAAAATTACGATGACAATGTGGATAGATGTTTGGTATATAGATGGATGGCAGACAATTAAAGTGCTTGTTTGGTGGTAAGGGGACAGGCAAGTAGATTTATGTGCGAATTGTGACAGGTGTTGTTTATTATGGCGAATGTCAGTTTGGACAGATTTTTTTTTTAATTGAAAGAATTTAGTTCAATTTGCGGTAAAAGTGGTAAGTATAATGAAAATTTATTTGGAGGTTTAATTGTTTATGACAAGTTGTCAAATTAATTTAAATTTTTCAATTTCAGGTTTTTTCGGATCTACCAAGAAGTGATCTACTCTGATATACTCGCTAGAAAAATTTCAAGTTTTCAGAACATCGATTGAACCTTTTGAATATCACAACCTTCTATGACTGGCATTGATTTGGAGTTAAGATTCTGAAAGATGACCTGGATTCTTATTATATTCGTCAACAATTTATTTTCAAGCATTACTATTATACTTTCTACAATATGAGGCAGACAGGAATAGAAAGACAAGTATGATCCAACTATCACAGTGATATCCAATACAAACCAGTGCTAAGATATGAGAAAATCTATGACTCTTATTTTGAATACAATTTACTCTATGGTTAAATATTTAAATCGTCTTTACATCGAATCGTACATTGATAATGAATACGAATCCAAAATCTTGACATCTTATTACCAACTTTAGATGCAAACATCGGGCTCGAAGGATCCTAGTTGACATTGGCACAATTTAAGAATTGTTTTGTTGGTACAACAAATCAAACATGTCAAAAAAACCTAATAATTAGAAAGAAACCCCTATTGTTTTATATTTAAAACAAAGAAAAGAACGTGGTCACATTTCATCAAAAGCAATGTTTCTTTAAGCAATTTAAAAACAGGAGAGTATGAAAAATTTTATCTATGTCTTTTGAACCTCAGCCATTTCATTTAATCCAATTTTAAAAATTTTTAAGTTCACTTCAATATTTGTATAAAATGGCAAATTGGACCTTTCACAATGGTTGGTCGTTCACCGGATGTTTTTTAAAAAAAATCATATTTAATTGAAAATATTTATAGAAGCATGTCGAAAAATCTTGAAACGAGTTGTAAACTTGAACTGTCACATTTCTCCCAAATAACTCATCTGTCAAAAAAACCGCCTTGAAAAAAATCACTTTTCATCACCCTAAAATTTCAGTAAATTCTGAACATTATCCTCACAAGAAGAAAAACGTCGTTTTTATCGTCACTTAACGACGACATCATCAGAATATAATAACATAAAAAGTCAAAACTAAAAACTTTTATTGCCAACTTTTGCAATTTAACTCCTTTTTAAGGCTCACTTCTCTTGTCTGGTTAAATACTTGCTGTACATAAAATGTCCATTATTATTATTATATCATTATTCATTTGTTGTACAAAAACTTTTTTTTTCGTCTAACTTCTCATATCTCTCTCTTAACTTGCTTTACACATTATATTATTATATTAAGTATTACTGAATATTATGCAATTCGGATTTTTTTTTTGTTTCGTTGTTCGTACATTATTCAAGCGCAATCAACAGGCAAGCCATGAGAAGACTTGCATTTTTATTTATTTTAACCATCGACGCATCATTTACATTATTATTATTATTTATTAACAGACGGATTGCTTTGCTTGTTTGCTTGCTTGCTTACTCGCCTGCAAGATCACTGACCTCGACATTTTACTCATTTATTAACTGAGCTATTAATTTTGATTTTTTTTACTCCCCTATGATGATGATGATGGTGACCTGTTTTGATAAATTATTGTGAGAAGATTCTTATTGAGTAAAAAAAATGTTTTATTTTTCGAAAAAATTCCACTGAATATAGATCAAGTTTTGTGTTCTATACCCACATGACTGACGACTAGCAAAATGGATTTTTTTCTCAAAATAACAAAAAAAAATGTTAATATTATTATTTTTTTTATCGAAAATGATAAAAAAAAAGTTTTAAATAAAAATCCAGACACAGACAGGTACGTGATTTAAAGTAAAAGACCTTGAAATCGAAAAAAAGCTTAAAAAAGAAAAATTATTTATTTATCGGTTAAAACAATTCTTTGGTGTTCAGATCATCAACACTTCTAACAAACGATCAAAAGTTGTCGTTGAAGTGAATGGATGCTGTTTTTTTTTATCAAATTCCGGATTTGAACATTATTTAACATATTTTTCGTTCGACTTTTAAGTAGCTCGAGTCTTTTATGTTCAGAGGCTTGTATTTTACGACTTAAAATTTGCTCTTTTTAGCAAAAAAAAAGCGTTCAAAAAGTCTCACCTAGCAATAAATAAATGTGAAGAGCTATAATAGTCGAACAAATAGGTAGTGAGAGTTATTATCTGTGCATTATGTTTTTTTATTTGCTTTTTACTACCATCATCGCATCGCATAGACCGAGCACGTGTGCACGACAAACAAACAAAAAAAAACACATTTCGTGGACTCTTTTTTGTAACAACGAAAGTAAAATAACAAAAATCGAGGGAAATGCCATACAAAACGTCGTGTTTTTTAATTAAATGTTCGCGATGAAGTAATAATTTGCACATTTTACTGTATTTTTTTTGTTCGTTTTTTTCGTCTTCTGTTCGTCTCCGTGGACTTGGACAATGAAATAATATAATAGCAGAGGTCTGTGTGTTCAAACGGAATAAATAATAAAATAATAGCAGAAAAAAAAACGAAAGAAAAAAAATTGAAGAAGAAATTTTTCCTTTACACCAATTGCTGTTGTTTCTTTGCTTTGCAGTATTATGTACAATTAAACATCGTGTTGTAATATGCAGAGAATTGTATGTAATGTACTGTTACAAAAAGAAATTATAATTGTAAATTAATTTAAGTTACTGCCGATGCGATGTTCGGACGATATGGATGATGTTTTGATTTGAATGCAAATGGAGTGTTTTATCCTAAATAGCCACTAAATTAGCGGAAAAATTAATTTTATCGTTTTAAATTGGAGTTTAATGTGATTTTTAGTGTGTCATCATTATTATGAAATTATTATTTGAGAAAATTAATTTTAATGAATTAATATTTTTTAGAAATTAATTATTAATTTAATAAAATTATTATTAAAAAAAAAAAATAAAATAAAATTTATTTATTTATTTGATAAAAAAAAACAAATTTTAATAAAATTTTATTTATTTTAATAATAAAAAAATTATTTTTTTAAAAAAAGTTTTTAAATTTTTTTAAGATTTAAAAAATAATTTTAAATATTTAATAAAAAAAATTCAAATTTAAAAAATAAATTATTTTTTTTTTATTAAAAATAATAAAAATTATTTTTTTTATAAATTAATTTTATTTTAAACTTTTTTAATGAAAATTTTATTGAATAAAAAAAATATAATAAAATAAATAAATAATTTATTTATAATTATAAAGATTTATTTATTTTATTCTTTATTTATTCAATAAAATTTTCATTAAAAATAATATAAAATAAATTTATAAATATTTTGAATGAAAAAAAAAATAATTATTTTTAGTAAATTAATTAAATAAATGATTTACTATTATAAAAAATTCTGAATTATTATTTTTTATTAAAAATTTTAAATATTTAAAATTTATTTTTTTAAATCTTCATCAGAAGATATTTAAAAAAAATATTTTATTTTTTTCTAGAACAAAATTAAATAAAAAATCACTTTTCTCTTTGTTGTTTTTGTCCTTGTTTCATGCAAATTATAACACTTTTTAATCCTTGTTAATTTTAATGATAATTCACTGAATTATTAATTTTACCACAAAGTATAAAATTTCATGAAAGAACACATAATTAAATATTTAAAAAAAATTGTTTTTCTTATTTTTTTAAAAAACAATTTCTTACTATAATTTTATTATTTTCTTCAAGAAACAAAAAGAACTTCAAATATCTGTCTCGTTTAAAAATTTAATAAAAAAAAATTAAATAAAACAATACCGTAATTTAATAGCAACTTGATAATTTTTTAATAAAAAAAAATATTTTTTCTTGTTTTTGCCTTTCTAGTAGAAAAAATTAAGCAATTTTCTTGGATTTTTTTATAAAATATTTTTTTTTATTATTATTATTGTTAAATGTTGTTTAAACTATATTTTTAACTTCTTAATTACTATCAATTTTATATTTATTTTTCTTCTGTGTAATAAAAAAAAATATGAACGTCCTCGAACTCCTTGCACGACAAAAGTGGCAGACATTAAAGTTCAACGTATTTTTTATCGTTTTTTATACATTTTTGTATCCTTTCAAAAACATTTTTCCATTTAAAGAAAAAATTATTATTTTTTTATGATCTTCACATTGTTTTGAAATGAAATTACTCTTTTTATTACAATTAATTTTTTTAATAATAAAAAACCGTTTAATTAAAAAAAAATATTATAAATGCTAATTAATAGTTTTTCTATCACTTTAATTTTAATTTTTTACCTTTTTATATCATTTATCAATTTTTTTCACTTTTTTTTTTGTTTTTTTCTTTCTTTACAATTTTTTTGTTATTTCTTTCACGATTGTAAAAAATTATTTGGAAAAAGGCAGTAAATGTCTCCGAATTGGCAGTTGCATAAGAAATTTATATTTTAATGGTATTCAATCGACGTGCATAACAAACATAACTTTTCGTTGTTAATTAATTATTTTTTTCTGCATTTTTGCACATTTTTACAACTTTTTAAATTTTTTCATTTTTTTTTCTATTTAATTTTTTTTTTTAATTAATAATAAATTTATTTTTTTTATTCGTTTGTGAATTTATTTGTTTCTTAACATTTGATCTAAGATAAAATAAATCTTTTTTTTTCTAAATGACTTAAACGTGTGCGAAATGATGAATAAACCGAAGTAAACTAACCGACTTATTAAAAATAAAAAAAGATCAAGCCACAATACGTTTCTTGTACGTGCGTCGTTGATCGTACGCGGGATTGTGGTAGAGTGGGAGTAAAATTTGTACGTCGTTGAATGCAAAACCGGCCTGAACACGACCTGCTCTAACTTTTAGCCGTGCATTTCTTGTGAATGGCGAATGCAGAAAAAAAAATATGCAAGAAGAGAACATGTGATGACGATAAAATTCCCTAAATTACCTGTAAATCTTACGCTTTACTACGACGAACGACTAAGAACCGACATTTTTTTTATGTAATATTCGTAGACCTACATTTTTCCGTGTGTGTATTACCGGCTTTTTATTGCGAGACACGCAGATACACGGTATGCGTTGAAGTCACCATCATTCAATTAATAGCATTCAAGGTACTTTTGATGCAATGTTGCTGCATGTGTGATGTGTGTAGTAATGTGAACGACTTTGAATTTTTAGGCTCAATTTAATGGCGTAATTGGTGCATTTCTGGTTCGTTTTACTTAACTTCTTGTCTTGTTTTGGATTTTTTTTGCATGTTGTTAAGTGGAGTGCGTAATCCGCTACTTAAAACTTTATATTAAATAAAAACACTTATAGGCTGATGCAAATGAAGTGCAATCGGTTTTGTTGACCAAAAATAAATAAAAGTAAAAAAATTTCAAGTATTTCAATGTGGGGCATTTCGCGAAATTCCAGCGATGCAATTGGCATGACCTTCCGTCAATAAAGGAGATGTGGTCGTCCATGGTGAAGGAAAATCACTTTGGTGCACTAATTCACATATTTTATTACTCCTTAATAATTTAAATTGGGCTATAATGTTTGTTTACTACGACAAAATTTCCGTGAATTGGTCGAAATAGTCTTTGGAAAAGTTAACTGGATTTAAATTCCGTAAATAATGATAAAAACGACTTCCTTTCCGGTCATTTGCGAGTCGTTGTTTCTCCGAACGACAAATGTCCCTCAAAATTGGTTCGTAGTCCAGGAGGCAGTCGCGTGATGTGGTGGTTTGTGACAACAGTGGCAGGTTTTCGTACAGCTTCGGGCTGAAAAATTAATGGAAAAATGTTAAAAATTTTATTTTTTGTATAATTTTGCTTGAAATTTTCAAATAATTTTTGTTTTTAATTTTTTAAGAATTTAAAAATAATTTTTTAAATATTTTTTTCAAGTAAAATTGGAATAAAATGGCTGAATTTTTAAAGAATTTAAAAAAATTTTTAAAAAAATTTTTCTCAAATTCATAAAATGATTTTCAAAAGAAAAAAAATAAATTGAAAAAAATTAAAAAATCATTTAAAATTAAATTCAGATCATTTAAAAAAAATCTTTTAAATAAATTAATTAAATAATAAAAAAAAAAAATAATTAAAAAATAATTTAAAAAAATAAAAAAAAAAATAATTAAAAAAATAAAAAAATAATTAAAAAATAATTAAAAAATAAAATTAAAAAATAATTAAAAAATAATTTAAAAAATAAAAAAAATAATTAAAAAATAATTTAAAAAAAAAATTGAGAAAAAAAAATTATGTCAATCCAAAGTATTTCTAAAATGAAAAAAATGAATTAAAGTCGTTTAAAATTTATTTTTATTTATATTTTAAAAAATCATGTTGAGAAAATTAATTGTCAACTCAGAATATTTTTAAATTAAAAAAAAAATATTACAAAAATTTTTTGTTTAAAAATTTTTTTTAGAGAATTTTTCAAAAAATCATGAAAAAACTTTGATGATTGTTAATTTTAGTAAATAATTTTACTAAAAAAAAATAATTTTTAAACTAAAAAAATAATTTTTAATTTTTTAATAAATTAAATTTTTTTTTTAACATTTTAAACATTTTTATTCAATGTAATTTTTTGACGAAATTTTAAAAATTAATTTGTACTAAATTTAAATTAATTTTTGTAATTTTATTAAATTTTCTACTTTTTAGTCAAAAAAAAAAAAAAATGACAAAAATTTCAAAATAAATTAAAAACCAACGTAAATTTGTACAAAAACTCACCTTTTACTGACAGGCCTCTTCAAAGTCGTATCACAAGAAAGCATTTCCAGCACCTCTGCATTCACATTTGGCAATAATTCATCGTGCATTTCATCACCCGCGCGGTTTAACATGTGAATCGATGACATAAGTTCACTCAAGGATGAAATCTCGTCCATGTTTGCGCCTTTTTTGATAATTTTTCGCTGTGTCACGCGTTTCCCACTAAAGAAATCCACAAACAACTTGTGTTGGTGCTCGATTGGCGCACCAGTTTCGGGGTCTTCGTACGACAAATGCGAACCTTTTGAGTTTTCATCCTCAATTTCCTGCATATCGGCTTCCGTTACGGGAATAACTTCGATCATTTCCTCGTCGTCGTCGTCGTTTTTGACAATTTTCTCTTCGATTTGCTTCACATCGCCGCCCGTTTCGAAGTAAAATTGCAACTGAAGAATCGTTTTACGGAAATCGCAGTGGTTTTTTTCGTACAATTTTCGAATTGCTGTATCGCTGGCGATGAAATTCTCCGCAAGGCACATCACGGTGAGAAATTTCGAAGCGGCAGACGGACTTGGAGGCGTAAATTGGATGGAATTTTGATGCAAATAGGACGAAAGATGCGGGAGATTCGCATTTATGGCTGTTAAAATGACAGGACGTTTAGAAATTGCCACGAGCTGCGAAATTCCGCTTATAAATCCATCATCTTGATCTAAAATGACGTCAGCATCTTCGATAAGGATCAAAGAAATTTTTTTGCTCGACTCTGATGATGAATTTGACGACGTGGAATTATTTCGTTGCAATTTTGCCAACTTTGACTTGTCTTTTCGGAACATTTGATGACTTTGGGTCGCTTCAAGGAGCTCCTGAAGCATTTTTTTGCCCGTCCGTTTGGCTCCGGCGTTTATCTCCAACACGTTAAAGTGCATTTCGTTCGCTAAGGCATGCACACTTGACGTCTTGCCACTTCCAGAGGGTCCGTGAATGAGAATTACGTTGCTGCCAGCGACGGATGACGACATCGAACAACTGGAATCCTCAAAATCGTTCGCGGAATCGTAATTTTCTGATTTGGTTTCGCGCCATGACGAGAGAAATCGCTTCAAACTTGCAATTGGCGATGGGTTGACGAGAAATTGCTCGGAATTTCGAGGTTTGTACTTTTCTGTGAACAATTCGGCAGTGTTTAGGGATGCTTTTTGCTTCTCATGCAGCTGATGGAAACATTTGTACGTCGGAAATGTCTCAAAAAGCATTTTTAACTTCCTTCCGTGGGCTTTTCGGTCTTTGACGTGACACCATGAGAGCTCTGGAATCACTTTTTCTTGACTTTTGAAGTCTCCAACGTCAATTAAATTCAATTTTTGATCGTTTTTCATGCAATTTTCATCAAAATTTGTTCTAAACTTGAATTTCGAACAACTCCAATCGATAATTTCCGGCGTCACAGCCTCATTTTGGGTGACATGACTCACACTCGGAAAATATTTGACCTCATAAGCCTCCTCAAACTCCCTTTGACGTTCCTGTTCCACGCGAATTGTCTCTGGCAAGCCCGATCGCAGAAATTCCTGACGTGCTTTGGCGACTTCCGGGTCAAGAACCGGCTTTGGAAGCTTTTTATTGAAAATCGCGGCGAGTTTTGCAGGTTTTCGCGTTGGAGTCACGGCATCCATGGACTCGTCACTCAGTTCAATGTACATTTTTTCATCTTCTTCCGTCTTTTTTGTCTCTTTTTTCTTCGTTTTTCCATCGGGCGACTCAAATTTGTATGATTTCGGAGCCATGGTGCATGATCGACGAGGACGGGAATCACTTTCAGTACTTGGAGTCGACGTTTCTGCGGGAATTTCAACCACTACCGGTGTTACTGGAGTATTTCTACGACGTGCTATTCGTCGCGGGGTGATTTTCGAAGGCGTGAAAGACGAAGTTGGTGACTTTATCTCCTGATTTTTGGGGATTTTTCCATTTTTCGGCGCACTTTTTGGACTTTCAACGAGATTTTCGTCGGATTTGTTGACTTTTGCGAAATATCCGAGCAAACTGTCGCGCTTTTTAATCGGAGAACCGAGTTTTGAGACAAAATTTTTGCTGTCCTGCGAGTCTTCTTCTTGCGTTTCGCTAATTTTTCGTCTTTTGACCTTTGATGATTTGCGCAAGATTTTGATTTTAGTCTTTCTGCCGCCGGATGTTGGGGTAAAATCATCATCGGCACTATCTAAGTCGTCACTGACCTCGTAATCGCTCGTTTTTTCGGCTTTTTTGCCGTTTACGAGTAAATTTTTCAAGCGAGTTGCGCGTTTTTTCAGTTCTTTTTGCACATATTGCTCGCCAGCTTCTTCCGCTTCACGTCTCGCTCGGCCTCCTTTGTTGTCAGACCATTCCTGGAGCATTTCTTTTCGCTTCCGCTTTGCTGAATTTTGTGAGGAGGGACTCGAAGTTGATGCTTCGACTTCTGTTCCGTTCGAATTGCTGCCAATACTTTGTTTGCGAGCATTCATCATCAATGCAAATGCGTTCGTCGGCTTTTTGCTGACGTTTTCTTTGTTGCCTTGTTCAGTTTTTTCGTCGTCTTTGGGCGTTGCTGTAAAAAAATTTAAATTTAATTAAATTTTTGGCATTTTTAGGGAAAATAAAAGACTTACCAGCATCAATTTCTTCTTCATTGTCTCTTTTCTTGTCTTTGTGGTGCTTATGTTTCAATTTGTGCTTCTTTTTCTTCTCCTTCTTGATGCTCTTGAGTACTTCTTCCATGTTTTTGACAATCAAGTCGCTCGAAATTTCCTTTGCAACCGAGTTATTATTGTCGCCTGACGTTCCTTCTTCCGTTTTTGCAGCTATTTCGTCGTCCATCGTGCTTATCTCCATTAAAATTTGGGCTTTTTGGGCTCTGATCGTGGTCGATGTTGTGTTTTTGTGGATTCGCGCTCACAAAATGACGTTTATCGAAATGTCAGTTCAAAATCTTCAATAGATGGCGCAAGTTATGAAGGAGGATCGTGACTGAATTCATGAGGAAATCCATAGTGACTTTTACTCTCGAGTTCAAAATCGAAATTTAAGACCCCAAAAGTTAAATTTAGGACCTCAAGGCTCAAATTAAAGTCCTAAAGACTTGAATTTAAAGCTTTGGCTCAATTTAAGACCTCAAACTTCGCAATAAAATCATTTTTTTTTATTTTAGACTTCAAGGTTCAAACTTAAGACCTCAAGAATTGAATTTAAGACCTCAAGGTTTGCATTAAGTATAAAAAAAAACAAAATTAAGACCTCAATGCTTAAATTTAGGATCTAAAAGCTCGAATTCAAGTCCTTAGAGTTCAAATTGAAGACCAAAAATTTCAAACTTAAGACCCTCTAAGTTAAATTTAAGACCCCAAGGTTCGAATTAAAAACCAAAAGTTCAATTTAAGACCTCAAAAGTCAATTTTAAGACTTCAAAATTTAAATTTATGACCTTAAAGCTCGAATATAAGATCTAAAAAGTTAGATTTAAGACCTTAAGATTAAAATTTAGGACCTCAAGAGTTAATTTTAAGACCTCAAAATTTGAATTGAATGCCAAAATGTTCAAATTTATGACATTAAGGATCAAATTTAAGACTTTAAGGTTCGAATATAAGACCCTAAGAGTCAATTTTAAGACCTCAAAAGTTAGGACCTCAAATTAATTTTAACTTTTTTTAACAACTTCCCTTTAAGTTTGAAATAATTCCAAATTTTAACTCTAAAAAATCACAAAAATGTTAAAAATCTCTTTAAAAATGCCCAAAAACCGTTGAATGATTTGCAGAATTTTCCATTTCCCATCAAATGTGACAGTTTCTGGTCCTGCCGTGAAAATTGTCTGAGGAAAAATCGACGAAAATTCATTTCAGTTCACTCCAAATTTTTGTGTAGGCAATACATTTTCAAAAGTGCGTCACTTTTTTATTGAAAAATAATCGTCTGCGAGCCAAAAATTGAAGATTTCACAGTAAATTCGAGTTTCAATCGTCGACTTTTACAAAAAATTCATAAAAAAATTATCAAAATTATAAAATTTAAAAAAATTACGAAAAAATTTGCAAATCGTATCCTTTGGGCGAAGGAAAAAAATTTTTTACGTCTTTAACGGTACTCCAAAGGACTTTTTGTGAGCTAAAAATCAAGTAAAATTCCAAATTTTTAGATTTTAAAGAAAAAAATTGATAAAAATATCAATAAATCGATAAAGACCACCGAAAATTTTCCCGAAACCACAGTCATTAATTGACGAATGAAAAATCGATAATTCAAGTCGACCGGCGAGACTCTCCTTTGAGACCTACTTTGAAATCTCCAATGGCTCTTAACTAAATTTTCATCATTTTTAACCATTTTTCGTCTCATTTTAGTCAAATTTGCAGTTGAAATAATGTTTGGTACCAAAAAGAACGAAGATAATCATCAAGAAACAACAAAAATTGAACAGTAGAGACAATGCAGACACTCAAGAAGCAGAAAAGTAGCCCGCTGAAGTGTAAGTTTCCGTTCCATGGAAGAGTTTTCAATGCCAAAAAGTGTAAAAAAACGAAAAATTTCATGAAAAATCGAGATTTTGAGGACAAATGTGAGGAAAAAAGACAAAAATGAAAAATTTAGTGACGAATCGTGCGTAGGGCGCATGCGTTAAAAAGTGACACAACCTAATGAACTCTTTTATTTGCGAATTTTTGGCTGTCAAAACAAATTAAAAGTTCATTATTGTTCAATTCAAATCAAAACTTTGCAAGATTTTTGTAAAAAAAATCAAGAAATTCGGATTTTTCAACCCTCCCATAGTTCAACGGATACTTTTCGAGCGAAATTCGGTTCGAGTATCGTCGGAACTCGACTCGAACAGAATCAAAACAGTGAAAAAACCCAATCGATGGAACAAAATTTTCGTAAATTTTGTGTTTTAATCCCCGATTCCCTTTGAGATTGTCCTCGCGGAGAGGAATTCTCCGCAAAAATCGTCTTTCGCAGCACCATTTAGTATTAAAAAGTCCCCAAAAATGCATCCGCGACACTCCGTTGCACAGGAAAAGGGTAATCAACGCGAAAAAAAACTTTGACATTGAAAAGTTCTTCCCTTCAATCACGGCAAGTTCAAATAAATTACCTTTTTTTCGTTCCAGATCGCAACGAGCCGAGTCGCTTTTTTGGCGATGGCGCAGTTTTCAAGGCCAAACTCATCGGGATCCTCGAAGTGGGCGAGGCGCGCGGCGACCGAATGTGCCAAGAAGCGCTGCAAGACCTCAAGATGGCGATCCGGGCTGCGGGCGAGCACAAACAAAAAATCACGATTCACGTCACGATCGACGGGCTTCGGTTGCGCGACGAAAAAACCGGCGATTCGTTGTACCACCATCCGGTTCACAAAATTTCCTTCATAGCGCAGGATATGACAGATTCGCGGGCATTTGGGTACATTTTCGGGTCTCCGGACAGTGGGCATCGCTTTTTCGGCATAAAAACGGACAAGGCGGCAAGTCAAGTGGTTTTGGCGATGCGAGATTTGTTCCAAGTCGTCTTTGAACTGAAAAAGAAGGAAATAGAGTTGGCTCGGCAGCATATTCAGAATAAAATTACGCAGCATGAGCATCAAGTGGCGATCGCGGCATTGACGAATAAGACAAATGACACATCCACGACGTCGTCGTACGGGAGAAATGCATCGTCAGAAGCTGCGGGAGGAGCAACAAGCGCCAAATCTGACAAATCGCCTGTATCAGTGGCGGATTTGGTGGATCTCGAACAGGAATTGAGCTCGATTCAGCGTGGAATTACGCAAATGGACTCGCAAGAGGTAAGAAAATTATGAATTTTTCGATTATTTGATTTTCCTTTGATTTCTTTATCCTTCAAAACAGAAAAAAGAAATTTTATCGAGTATCGAGCAGTATAAAAATTGAAATTTCAATAGAATTTCTTAAGATTTTGCTCATTTTTGTTCATCAATTTACATTTTTTAATGAAAAATTGAACATTTTTAAGTACAAATTTTAAAATTTTTATCACGGATTGAGAATTTTCTTAAAAAATTTAGTATTTTTTAACAAAAATTGAAAATTCTCCACAAAAAAAAATATTTTGGGTCGAAAGTTGATCCTTTTTACTAAAAATTTATACTAAAAATTAAAAAATTTTAATCAAAAATTGAAAGTTTTTGTTAAAATTTATCATTTTCTCTAAAAAATTATAATTTTTCTTTAACAATTGCAACTTATATTAAAAATTAAAAATTTTTTCATAAGAAAATAAAACTTTTTTTTCTAAAATTTTTTAGATTTTGATTTTTATTGTCGAATATTTGGCTAAAAAGTGATCATTTTTCACTAAAAATAGTGAATTTTCGATAAAAAAAAAATTAATAAAATAAATTAAAAAAAAATAAAATAAATTAAAATTAAAATTAATTAAATAAATAATATAAATTAATAAAATTTTTTTATAAAATATAAATATAAAAAATTTTAAAATTAAAAAAAATTTATATTTTATTAATTTTTTTTTTTTTAAATTTAAAATTGTTTTTTTTTTTTATCGAAAATTCACTATTTTTTGTGAAAAATGATCACCTTTTAGCCAAATATTCGACAATAAAAATCGACAAATGTTTTTATTTTCTTATGAAAATTTTTTTAATTTTTAATGAAAATATTTTATTTTTGAATAAAAGTTGCAATTGTTAAAGAAAAATTATAATTTTTTAGAGAAAATGATAAATTTTAAGAAAAACTTTTAATTTTTGGTTGAAATTTTTACTGAAAATTTTACTTAAAAATTTTTAATAAAAACTTTCCATCAAAAATTTTAAATTTTTAATTGAAAATTTAATATTTTTTACTTTATTTTTATAAATTATGATTAAAAATAATCTCATTTTATGAAATTTGATATTTTCATTTAAAATAATTAAAAATTTAGATCAAAATTTTATTGTTTCTACTATAATTTAAAATTTTGCACTAAAAATTGTAATTTTTGATAAAAAAAAAAATAAAAAGTAAAAAATTTATTCCTAAAAGACTAAATTTCAAATAAATTTTTATAATTTTATGTAAAAATAATTCATAAAAAAATGAACAAAAATAAAAATTTCTTACTTTTTATTTGCTCGATACTCGAAATCCCTCGAAAAAATTTTCAAAAATATTGAAAAGAACGAAATCCAAAAAATTTTTTACCCAAATAGAATTTTTTAACTAATTTTTTTTTTCAACTTTTAGCGCATCATGGATCGCCTTACGCAAAACAGCGAAAGCACACCAAAGTCAGCAACGGACAAAGATGATCCCTTCGGCGACTCTTTCACCTCTGTTCCAACGTACAATCTTCTTCCGCCGCCCGAATCCTCAAAACGTCACCAAAAACCCAAAACGGAGCACAACGAGTCACTTGCTGAACTCGCCGAAGTCCTCAGTAAAGTTCAAGCTCCCTTGGCAACAACTGACGATTGGCTCAACACGCCGCCCCAATCCGCTAACGACATGCACGAATCCGTGTCATTCGGCGAAGATTTAGCAAAAATGTCGGAAATGCAACAACAGGAAGCGACACAAACGACAAGTGGACCCGCAAGTGCTGGAAGTGACGTTTTTACGGACTTGGATCCACTGGGCACGGGCAAAACCAAACCTTTTGTCGACAAAAAATACTTCTTCCAAGAACTGAAAAATCCGCCAAAGAAACTTTTGCGTGAATTGTCAAACAGTGGCAACGATACGATTCAATTTGATGCAACTTTTGCCGGGAATCGCGACCAAAAACTCACCTTGACTGACATCCAGAGACTAGAAAATGATTTACTTGGGGCGCAACCGCAACCAGCAGTTTTTGATCCGTTTAAAGATGTGAATTCGATCGATATGTTTGTCGACGATCCCTTCGCCACAGATCCTTTTGAGACCGAATCACCCAGCATTGAGCTCGAAAATCGCCGGAAATCGACGTCGCCCAGTAGTAACATCGCAGAAACGACAAAAGAGCGTCAAGCGAGCCCAAGTACGTTCATCAATGGACCACTTCAGGTAAATTTACCGCCGGAAAATTGGAGCGAAAGTCGCAAAACGTCGGAATCGCCGCAAACGACGTCAAATAACAGTAGCAGTATCGCCCGGAACCGTCCCACAGTGCGCCAAAACATGAATGACGCCATCTCTAGTCTTAGCAGTAAGAAAATGATGAAGCCGCCAACGCTTTTCTCGCACTCCAAGTTCGGCAAACGCGATAGCAACATGCGTCGCTTGCAGGAAAGTGACTCGATGAGCGAAAATGAACTCCCCCAAATGAGTAGCAGCAAGAAAAGCGATTCGCGGGACTACAAATTGATCGGAAGTGATCGTCCTGAGCCTCCGCCACGCCCTGAAACAGGTTCTGGAAGCAAATTTATTGAACCGCCGCCACTTCCGCCAAAGAAGCAATTTTCCGACATCGTAATTCGACCAAATAGCAGCAACAGTAACAGCAGCAGGAGCGTGGAGACGACCCGTTACGATTATTTGAGTGGTAAAAAATTGCCGCAGCAACAACAGGACGAAGCACCGCCACTTCCGTTGCCCTCGCGACGCTTGGGGAAGTCAGATACGAGTTTTCCGGGTCCCGAACGTCCTCAGAAAAAACTCGATGATGATTATTTGACGCCAATTACGAGTATTCCGCAGTTATTGCCGCCGCCACAGAAGAAAGACCCCTCAAAAATGGTCCGGGGAGGTCGACGAACGGATTACGAGTCAACTGATTTGTTCCAAGAAACGCCCCCGGAAAAGCCGAGTGAGCCTCCGATCACGGAAATGACCTTGACACACCTCTTGTCGCTCGGAATTAAAGATATGGCGGTCAAATTGAACGTTCCCGAATCGAAACTCAGCACAATGACGATCATCGAACTCACTTCCTACCTTTCCAAGTTCCTCGAGACTTCCAAGCAGCAACAACAGCAACAGGACCAAACGCCCGCCAAGCCTTTTGTGTCGCCCTCGCCACCTGCCGCTGCGTTCAAAGTCAACTTTGATCAGCCAATTCCGCGACATCAACCGCAAGACGATCAATTTTTCGCCAAATTTGACGACAACTTTGGCGAAGACGATCATTTCGAGCCAGATTTCGAGAAATTGAACGATTTGAAGCCCGTGACGCCGCCTCCGAGTGCCGATCGGTATGCCGCGTTCCGTGAAATTATCATCGAACCGGAAGTGACGCCGCCCCAGATGCAGTCGATGAGTCCGCAGATGGATAACAGCCAGGAAGAGTTCTACAGCATCAAGTCAACGACGACCTCGGCCACGGAAAAGGCTTCGGAAAAGC
This sequence comes from Culicoides brevitarsis, assembly GCF_036172545.1. NCBI lineage: Eukaryota > Metazoa > Arthropoda > Insecta > Diptera > Ceratopogonidae > Culicoides > Culicoides brevitarsis. Next base: position 28,643,802 of record NC_087086.1, on the reverse strand, counting down.
CCCAAGATGGTCGTTTATCAACAAGTTTGGATTTCGAGAAAGCTGTTGAAGCACAAATCAATCGTTTGAGTCCAAATTTGCAAATTGGATCGATTGAACCGACGCCACCGCCCCCTGTCGTCGCGAAAATTGACACAAAAATCACCGAACAGATCGCTAATGCCAAAGATCGATATGCAGCGTTGCGAGATATCATCCTCGTCGAAGATTTATTCGAAAAACCGGCAATAAATAATCCTCCAACGTCGTCTAGTAACTCGGAGGAGAAGGAAGAAGACCTTTTCGAGAGTTTCGACGAAAGTAAAATCGCGAATTTGGAACAGCAGAACCCTCAGGAGGAGGAAAATGAGCAAATGGCGTCGCCCGAAATCAATATTTCATCAGCAATTGGCATCACAGATGCCCCAATCGAGCCGCAGGACAGTCAGGAGATCCTCTCAGAGCTGAATTCGAACAATTTGACAACCACAAGCAATAACCGCGACGATATCGAGATCGATGAATACATGAATCGCGCGATTTCCAACTTGTCGATCAATAGTAGGGGCAATTTATCGCCTGCGGTGAGCGGAAAATCGCCAACGATGGCACAACAGGCGAACGCTTCGACGTCTCCGATGCGATTGCAAGGCACAACTTCCAAATCTCCCGTGAGTTTGATGTCGAACAACTTGAGTGTGCACGTGAATGACATGTCAACATCCCCAATTCCGATTCAAAAGTCACCGGAAGTCGTAATGGAGGCAGTTAAAGAGCAGCAGGAAGGTTCCTTGAGCGATGTTTCGCCGCAAGAAGCGACTTTGGCGAAAGAAGAGCCCCCAACGGAGGTTTTGGAGCCAAAAGAAGTCGCTGCTGTCAAATCGAACGACAATTGGGCGTCATTTGATCAGTCCCCATCAACGGAGGGAACGAAAAAAGTCGAAAAGGAACTTCCGAAAAAGTCGAAAAGACGATCAAATCGTGATTCGCCGTATTCGTCTGATGATAAAAACATCGAGGATGAGCAATATGACAGGAAATATTACCGGAAACCAGCGTCGTCGCGTGATTTGAGCCCCTGGGAGGAAGATGCCGAGTACAGACGACGTGCTGATCGGTATGGACCACGTGCTAGACCTCGCATGGACTCTTGTGACGAAGACTATGACGACGAATATGAAGGTCGAATGCCCCGCAGATCGAAAGGAGGGTCCCGTGATGGCAGTGGCGTGCATCCATGGTCTCCCCCAAGTGATCGGGAACGTTACGAACGACCCATGTACGGACCATGGTCGCCTGAAGATCGAAATTTCGAACGAAATGCCTATGAGAGAAGCACTTATGGGCCTCCGCATCAACCAAAGAGCTTAAATTCCTACGATCGACGTGCTGTTTATGAAAAACAAAAGTACTATCGTGATCGGGGCAGGATGGATTTCCCCTTTGATGACCCTTACGAGGATGTATATGAAGCGGGATACCCTCGCGGCAAGCGAAATGACTATGAAAACGTGTACGACGATCAATCGAGGTCCAGGGAATACTTTTACGCCAAAGATAAACGAAGTTTTGAGAGTAACGAATCGTATGATTCACGCGGGCGATACGGAAGTGGCGAAATTTACGGTTACTCAGACTATCGAGATCGGTATTTGGAACGTGGGCGCTTGCTAAAAGGCAGAAATGCCCAATCCAAGCCCGATTTAGAGCAAGATTCGGATGTTGAGATGTCCAGTAGACGTGGCGGAGGCTTCGAAAGTGGCAGTTTACAACGCCCGAGACCGAAACCAATGCAAATCGACGACGAAATATGGGGCGGGCAGAAACCTGGATGGCGTCCCAATAGCGCGAACGAACCAGATCGACGTCGAATTGCGATGGGAGCATCTCTCGCTGGCTCGGATGGCGAAAAAGATCGAAGATTTCGACGGAAAATGCGTCCCAAGGAATATTCGGACTACGCTTCGACGAATTATGCCACGATGCGGTACCCAATTAGGCGTCGCGGTGACGATTATTACGACTATCCGCCGGAAGATCCTGCTGACGACCCGTATTACGCTCGGCAGAGACCTCAGTACTACAAAAGCACAACGCCACGATCGGAAAACAGGTCTATGGATCGTTCTTTGGACAAGCATCGTTACGATTACGAAGACGAAATGGAACCAGAAGACAGTGGAAGTAGTCGAAGATCCTTCAAAAAAAGTAATTCTCGTGATTTATTCTACGATGAGGCACCAAAAGATTCCTTTGACGACGAAAAATCCCTGAAAAAGCCCCAAAATCGGAATAAATTTGAATTTAACGACTTTGAGGATCCTCCAGTGGCGAACAAATCGGCAGCTGCGACGACAACTCCAAGTAGCGGCGGTGCAGTTCCCGCCTCAAAGTTCAATTTTGACGATGGCGGTTTCGAAAGTGACTTTAATAATTCGCCTGTTCCGCCTCCAACGTCGAGCGGAAGTGCCGGCAACCAAAATAAGTTCCGTTTCTCGAACGATTACTCGGACAAAGATTCGCCAAAGACTTCACAGCAAAAGGCTTCGTCTCTGAGGGCAGCAAATAATTACGAAACCACGGAATATACGTCACATTCGCCACACAGCAACGCCAGTCACTCGTCATCCACGATGAAATTGCGTTTCAATGAAAATGTCAAAGTTTCGCAATTTTCCAGCAACTCCAACATGTTCGAAGATGACTTTTCCAAAGCCAACGTTGATGCCGGCGGTGATCAATGGAGCAGCGAAATGCCGCTGAAAAAAGGAAACGACAAACAGGGCAGCGGACGACAACATGATAACATCAAAAAATCCGAATCTGTCAATATTTTCGCGAAAAAGAAGGATTTTGATCCGTTCGAGGACGACCCCTTCTTCGGACAAACCAGTAACGAAAATAACAACAAGGACGAAAATATTAGTCAAAGTTTTGCCAACTTTGATGCAAATATGTGATGATTTCAATTTCAAACTTTTGTATATTGAACATCGATCCACTCTTAACTATCCTTCTAAACTATCACAGCACTATATTTATTTACTACTTGAAAATTTTTACTTTTTTGTGATTTGAATTTGAATTGATTTTTTTTAAGCTGAAAATATTCCATTTTTACGCGCTTTTATGTAACTGTTTGTTTTGTCCTTCCACAAAATATCACCCAGAAGAGCAATTTTATTTTTGTTACAAACTCGTTTTTAAGCTAAATATTTATTTTTATTAATTATTTACAACAAGCCATATATTTTAGAAGCGAACGATAGACTAATACTCAATTATTAAATAAATAAAAAATAAGCACTAATTAAATAAAAAATTAATATTTAATGAAAAAAATCAAAGAAAAATTACCAGAAGTCTCTCCGAAAAAAAAAACGAGGGAAGAACTAAACTCATCATAACTCTAAAAAAAAAATAAATCAATATTCAGAAAAATATCTCTAGAAAAATAAACCAAGAAAATATTTATATGTAATGAAATTTTTAAAGTAGATTAAATAATTAAAAAAAATAAAATAAAGTGAATGATATTAATTAATTTAAAAGAAATTAAAATCGAAGAAATTATTTAAGGAGATTTTTTTTTGCTGATTTTATGTTTTTTTTTATCACAAAAGCATTTAATTAATATGTTGCATTATTCTTCACACAAACTTCAATTTGAGTTCTAGTTAGACTTCACCCAAGAAAATTAAAGAAAAAAATGTGTAAAATTTTAAAATGAAAAATAAATTGAAAAAAATTGTTCAAAAATGAATAAAAATGTTGTTTTAATTTTTTTTAGAATTTTTAATTTTAATTTAATTTTAAAAAATTCTGCTTCAAAAAGTTCGTAAAAAAATTTAAGTTAGGCCGCTCCAAATGAAAATCAAAAATAAAGTCCGATGCCCCATTTAAAAAGTCGAAAATCCAATGGGACAAAATAAAAAAAAAAGTTAAAAATTTAACCAAAAATGACCGTTTTTGGGTGTATTTTCATAATTTTTCAAGAAAATTTCCAAAAAATTTTCAATTTTTTCTAATTTTTGTTTTGGAAATCATATTTTATCATAAATTTTCTTCTCTAAAAATATTTTTCATAAAATTATAAAATTTTTTTTCAAAAATTTTTGACAGCTATTTTTAATGAATTTTTTTTGTTTAATTTTTAATATGAAATATTCTGAAATCTATTTTAAATATGCAAATTTCAAAGTAAAAAAACATGAAAAATATTATTTTACGCTCAAAAATTGATAAAATTTTGTCATTTTGTATGAAAAAAGTATTTCAAAACTTTTTTTTTATTTTGCCCCCCCCCATTTTGAAAAAAATCTTTTGTGACAAAAACATCGAAAAAAATTTGGAACGGCCTTATATATTAAAAAAAAAAGTTTTTTTTTTAAATAAAAGAATTCTCAATATTTCGAATTGAATTTTTAAAAAAAAAATTTTAAATTCTGAGAAAAATAAAAAAAAAATTAAAATTCGTAGTCAAAAAACAAAAAAAAAATATCAAAAATATTATTTTTTAATTTAAAAATTTTTTAAGAAGTTATTAAAGTTTAATATTTTGAAGTTTTGAATTAATTCAAATTTACTTGACTTTACTTTAAAAAATATTTTTAGTAAAATTTTGAATTTAAAATTAAATAATTTTTTTCGTACAAAATTGACATAAAAAAACTTAGAAAGATTTTTCATTTTTAAATATATAAAATTTTATGAAAAGATTTAATTTAAAAAAATCTAAAATAAAGTCCCATTTTAATTTTTTTTAGACAAATTTGTAAAATTTTGTTTTTAAAATTCAAAAATATTGTTAAATAATAATATTTTATGGAAAACTCGAGGAAAAGTCAAACAGAAAATTTTAATTTAATTTAATTTTGAAATTTTTTCATCTTTATTAATTAGTTTTAAATAATTTAATTTTTGATTTAAATTTACTTGACTTTACTTTTAAAAAATATTTCTAGTAAAATTTTGAATTAAAATCATTAAAATATTCAATTTTATTAATTAAATTATTTTTTTCGTACAAAATTGACATAAGAAAAATTTAGAAAGGTTATTTATTTCAAAACATGAAATTTTTCTCTCATGAGGAATTTAAGAAAAAAATTAAAGAAAAAAAAATTTTTTAAATATTTTTTTGACAAATTTGCAAAATTCTTTGTTTTTATAAATGAAAAATATGACAAAAATGGAAAATTCGAGGACAAGTCAAGCAAAAACACAAAATATTTTTTGAATTGAATTTCTGTTTATTTTTATTATTTATTATTATTTTTTTTTAAATTTAAAATCTTAAACTAAATCCCGGTCCTGCTGACAACGTGAATCCCCCTGGCACATTTATATCTTCCCCTAATCTCTTATACTCTCCTCCCCCACTCGGCGGTTTCGGACTCGATGCCAAAGCTTTCTTCAATCCCAACTCACTTTTCGCGGGCCACGTTGGAAACATCGCTGGATCTATCGGCAGCGGCAATTCCTTAAAATAATTTGACTTCAATGCCGCTTCTGCCGTCAACCTCTGTTTCGGATCATACGTCAACAATCCCTGCAACAACGCCAACCCAAATTCACTGGTATGTTTGAAAAACTTTTTCCTCAAATTCGAAACGGGATATTCAGTAAAAGTCATTTTCTGCACCGCTGGCAACTCGTTATACCCAGGCCAGATTTTCTCATTGGGCGTTCCCAAATCCTTGAAAATCCTATTCAATTGGTCAAGTTCGGATTTTCCGGGGAAAAGAGGATGGAACGTTAGGAGTTCGGCAAAAATGCATCCGACGGACCAAACGTCGATGGGAGTTGAATATTCTTTGCAGCAGAGAAGTAATTCGGGAGCGCGATACCATAAAGTCACCACAATTGGCGTGTAGTGCTTTAGAGGTGACCCATACTCGCGAGCTAACCCGAAATCGCCAACTTTTAAAATTCCCTTGTGAGATAAGAGGAGATTGGATGTCTTCAAGTCACGATGCAAAATCCAGTTGTCATGAAGATGGGCAACAGCTCGAAGTAATTGTTGCAAAAGACATTTTACTTCGCCCGGGAGGAAAGATTGCTTTTTGTGTTTCATCGTTTCAATCAAAGATTTTAAATCGTGTTCAACGTAATCCATGACGATGAAAATTTTATCCATGTTACTACCGACGACAATTTCTCTCACGGTCACGATGTTCGGATGTTGTCCTTTGAGCAAAGTATTGATCTCCCGAAGAGAGGTTATGGGGAACCCTTCCTTTTCTTTTTCCATTTTTAATCGTTTTAGAGCGACAACTTCGTCAGTTCTTTTATCTTTAGCTCTGTAAACAACTCCGTAAGTTCCCTCCTCGATTCGATTCAAACATTGGAACTCTTCTACTGAACGACATCCTTGAATAGCTGGATAGTAGCTTGGTAAGTCATTTACGATTTCTTCCTTTTTTTCGGGTTTTTCTTTATTTTCAGGGGATTTTTGATCTTTTTCTTGTTCCATTGGAACATCACGAGGTTCGTTATCTTCTTCTTCTTCTTCATCTTCATCATCTGACGTGGAGCTTGAATGATCTTCGGTATCATCATCACTGCCATCTCGAGGGGATTTCGAAGTATTTGATCTATCATCTTCCATTTCCTTGTCCGATTGGTCCCTTTCGCGTCTCTCAGAGGATTTTTTCGGGTCATCTTCTCGTCCAATGCATTCCGGACTGGAAACGGGACTGATAGACTCCTCACTGTGATCTGACACCATGACAACTTCATCTTCTTCATCATCATCATCATCTTCATCGTCGTCATCGTGATCCGCATATGGCTTGTAATCCTTTTTATCCGTTTTATAAGCTGCCTTTTCCGATAGTTTATCACGCCGGGCTTCTAATTCCTTGCGAGCCATTTCCTTACGTTGCGTCATCTCACGTTCAGCTTTCAAAATGCGACTTTTTCTCGCCAAAAGCTCTTCATCGTTTTCGATTTGTTTACTTCTCTTCGCTTTCCATTCCTCTTTTTCCTCTAAATCTCGGTTTTTGCTGCGTTTTTTCGACTTTTCGCTTTGGTGGTGGTGCTGCTGTTCTGCCGCACTTTCGCTCGATTTGTGGCGTTTCATGAGCAATTTGCTGCGTAAGTCTTGGAGCATTTCGTCAGCCATGCGATCGGCTTCCGAAGGTTCCTCCTGATGTTTTTGTGATTTGTAGTAAGCATCACGGCTCGAGCGTTCCTTGTAATATTGTTTGTCGTAATGACCGGATTTGTGGGAGGATTCTCGCGACGATTCTCTGTGTTTGTAGCTTTTTTCTTCATAACCTTCGAGGCTTCGGTGTTTGTATTTCGCGTACTTGTCTTTTGAAGTTTTCTTCATTTTGTGCATTCGCTGCGCCTGAGGGGGTTTTATGTCCAAAGAATCTGTGGTGTCTTCGTCCATGATGTCGTCTGTGATTTTTTCGCGATGTTCCTTGCTTTTTTGACTCATTTTGTGGGGAAATTTGTTATTTTTCGACGAGACAAAAATTTACGTTTAGAATCAAAACAATCAGTGAGGCGAGTGACTGGATGTCGTGTGGAAATCCATGAGAACCGTAACAGTGGCGATTCAAAAGTTTAAAAATATCGTTACGTTACGTTACGTTTAGCTGCTAACTTGATTATCCAGAGACCCCAATCTGGGGTATTGACAGAGGCGGACTGGAAAAAAATCGGCCCGCGCATTCTGTATTTTCACCGGCCCATTTCATGATTTTTAAGGATTTTTCGACAATTCGGCCCAAAAATTCGTAAATTTTGCTAAAAATCGAAGCGGCCCACCGCGCATTTGCGCGAATTGCCTCTGCGGTATTGAGCTAGATCACTGTTCACCAGCTAAAATTGTAGGTTTTGGCATTAGAAACAACTTTTGTTTTGGACTTTTTCTAAAATTTGGCGTTTCCGATGTACAGGCGCCATTTTAAGATGTTAGCGAAAAAAATTGATCAAAAAAAATTTCAGCCAAAATCCTCACCAGCTAAAATTGTAGATAAAAAAAATTTTTGATAAAAAATTAATTTAATCTAAAAAAGTTTTCAAAATGGTTTTGACACAGTTTTTGATTTAGTTTTCAAAACAAAACTATGTCAAAGAAAAATTTTTTTTTCAGTTTCAATTATTTGGCAGTTTTGAGTTATAAAATGATTAAAAATGATAAATTAGAGCCCTTTGACAAATTTTTATCCATTTGGAGCAAGATTTGTCAAAAATGGCTTTGACACAGTTTTTGATTTAGTTTTCAAAACAAACTATGTCAAAGAAATTTTTTTTTCAGTTTCATTTTTTTGGCAGTTTTGAGTTATAAAATGATTAAAAATGATAAATTAGAGCCCTCTGACAAATTTTTATCCATTTGGAGCAAGATTTGTCAAAAAAAGCTTTGACACAGTTTTTGACACAGTTTTTTTGCTCTTGATTTAGTTTTTAAAACAAAACTATGTCAAAGGATGTCAGTTTCAATTTTTTGGCAGTTTTGAGTTATAAAATGATTAAAAATGATAAATTAGAGCCCTCTGACAAATTTTTATCCATTTGGAGCAAGATTTGACAAAAATTTTAATTTTTGACAATTTTTTTGCTTTAATTTTGTTTTGAAAACAAAACTATTCAAAGAAAAATTTTTTTCCAGTTTCTATTTTTTGGCAGTTTTGAGTTATAAAATGATTAAAAAATTTAGAGTTTTTGACAAATTTTAATCCATTTGGAGCAAAGATTTGACAAAATAGCTTTGACACAGTTTTTGACACAGTTTTTTTGCTCTTGATTTAGTTTTTAAAACAAAACTATGTCAAATAAAAAATTTTTTTTCAGTTTCAATTTTTTGGCAGTTTTGAGTTATAAAATGATTAAAAATGATAAATTAGAGCCCTCTGACAAATTTCTATCCATTTGGAGCAAGATTTGACAAAAACAGCTTTGACACAGTTTTTGACACAGTTTTTTTGCTCTTGATTTATTTTTAAAACAAAACTATTTCAAAGTAAAAATTTTTTTTCAGTTTCAATTTTTTGGCAGTTTTGAGTTATAAAATGATTAAAAATGATTTAGAGCGGCCTAATTAACAAAAAATATTTAAAAATGACACATCTTGATTTATTTTTTTGCAAAAATGTTTCAATTTTTTGAGTTTTATATAAAATGTTAAAAAAGATATAAAATTTCGAAGATTTGAAAATAGTTTTTCACAGTTTTTTTGCTCTTGATTTAGTTTTTAAAACAAAAATGAAAATTTTTTTTTCAGTTTTGGCAAGTGTAAAAATGATAAATTAGAATTTTTTCATTTCGTGGCTTTGACTTCTGAATTTTCTAAAACAAAGCTATGAAATCATAAAATTTTTTTTAGTTTTGAGTTATAAAATGATTAAAAATGATAAATTAGAGCCCTCTGACAAATTTTTATCCATTTGGAGCAAGATTTGACAAAAATGGCTTTGACACAGTTTTTGATCGTTATTTTTTGTAAAAAATTAATTTTTGATTTCTTAATCGAAATAACCTCTTAAATAGTGCAAAATGTCAAACTTGTTGAAAAACAGCTGAAATATCGCTAAAAAAGCTAGAATAACTTGATTTCTCAGACATTTAAGAGTCATTTAGTATGAAAAAGTATTTCAAAATCTATATAAAATTTCTATTTCCCCCATGGTGATTTTTGATAAAAATGTTGGGGGAGGAAACGCGAAACAGAAAACGGTCTTGGAACACCCTTAAAGAATTTATATTCAAGAAATTCAGTTGGATTAATTTGACCATCAATTCTGTTAAAAATATTTCGTCTTTTATCTTCTAATCCAGAGCGAAATCATAGAATATGTTCTGAAGATTCTCCTAAAAATGCTTTGTAACTTCCAAAAATCACTTTAAAATTCAACTAGCAATTTATTCTTCATCTAACTTCACCTTTTTCTGGCAAATTTCTTGAAAACCATCTGGTACCACAAATAACCCGTAAATGCGGACAAACTGAACCACGTTATGATATACGACATATGTTCATTTCGCATAGTAACCCTCGTCTGTCCTCCAACTGGTCCTCCTGGCACTGTTGCTCCAACACAGGCATCAATAAAATACGGTTGAGCTCCCGTGTATTTGCACATTTTCACCAAATCCCGATAGAAGAACATGTTATCACGATGTTCTGGTTGAAACTGTGGACGAGCTTCTTGCAACCTGACAATTCCCTCAAATTCCACAATTCCCTTAACTTGTCCTGCTTCACGTTTCATGGGATTTTTAAGACTTGCGGGAACCCATCCACGATTTACGAGAATGATATCGTCACGTCCTTCAAGTTTAAACGGAGTAACAACATGAAATCCATGCTTTTCGCTTTGTTGAGTGAATATGCCGCCTCCTGCAGTGGAAACATCTCCATCTGTGATCAAGGAACGAGGACCCATGATTAGCTCGCGATCATGCAAAAATTCACCACGAACGATAATTTTGCGATATTCCATGAAATCGATATCTTGTAGACTAAAAAAGATAAAAAAAAATGTGATGTAAGAGGAAATTTTTGAAAGAAATTTAAAGAAGAAATACTTGTCAGGACATGGGACAGCGGGCATTTTGGTCTTTTCGTCGAGATTTTTGATCAAATCTTCCTTCCATTGCTTCCTTTGTACTTGCCAACAGCCTAAACCGAATGCAGTTAGAGGACAAATTAGCAACAAATATCCACCGGCTCCCATTTTTTCATCTTTCTTAAAGGAAAGTCTCGCTTGTTGCTTCAGTTCCTTGAGGTGTCTCAGATGTTCACGCGAAACATTTCTCACAGGTACATGTTTGACGCAATTTTGCTGCCTGACAATGCCCGAAAAGGTCAAAAGAGCCTTTCGGAGCATTTTTTGTTATTGTTTTTCGCGTAACCTCGAACGTAACCTCAAAGTCTGAATTGAGACGAATGAAAATGATAACTTAAAGCGCCCCCTACTGGAAGTTATCGTTTTCATTCGTCTCAAATCAGAGTGAAGTCACGTGGATTTCCTCATGAAATCCAGCTATGCGAGCCTGATTCAGTAAATTGAAAGCAGTTTCATCAATTGACTAAATGAACTACAAACGATCGGACGTGTAAATACGACGAGGAAATAAAAACAAATTAATTTCGAGTTAAATTAATTAATTGAATCAGTATCGACTACTGAGAAACAGAGTGAAATACGCGTGAAAGCAATAAAATAAAAATTATTACCTTGAAAAAAGTGTAAAACAAAAAAAAATTTACACAAAAGAATTACCTGAGAAAGTAATTTGTTGTTACAAATTCAAAAAATTACAAATTAAACACAGCAAAAATGAATAAATCTTGTGCACGTTGCTCGAAAACAGTTTATCCCATCGAGGAATTAAAGTGTTTAGATAAGGTGAGTTATCCAAATATTTGTTCGTGTCAAAAAAAAATCGCAATCCACAGTAAAAAAGTGAACTTGTAAAGTCGTGTTAAGCATTCAAAAAGGCACACAATTACCTGGAAAAAAGTGACAAACGACGCCTTATCTCCCCCAAAATGATAATGAAGTGATATATTCATGGGGAATGTCGAAAAACGAACAAAAAACACCCAAAACATGACTTTGTTATTGCAAATATGGCGGCTCCGATTCAATTTACCACACCACATACCTGTACTGCCGTGCCCATACGTGTTGCCTGCCGTACGTGTGTGATACATATATAGAGCAAAGTTAGCTTATTTACTTCTGAAATATTTAAAGACTTCGTCATGTTTTGTGTTCCTCGCTCTCGACGTCGTCAACAGTTTTTGTGTTTATCGCTGGCCTGGACAAAAAAATAAATAAACATTTCGCGCATAGTGTGATCAATTCGGCAAAAAAATAAATGTTGGCACTTTATTTACATTTGGATTGTGTTACAATTGGACAACGGATGGTTGAAGACTTTTTTTTTTGTTATTTCGTCATTCGATGAAAAAATGGAAGTGATTCACACGAGATTTGGCCATGATTGGAAGTATTCAGCTTGAGATCAAGAATTTTGGACCTTTTGGATTAAAATAGCAACTTTTAAATCTGGAAACAATTAATTGTTAGTTAACCAAAAAAACCAAATAATTGAATTTAATGCAATTCAAAGAATCTCTTGAAGATTTCTTAAGGACCCTTCATCGTTCAAGAATAAAAAAAATACTCAAGTAACTGACAAATATTTTCAAAGTGTGACATATAACAAAATTTTAATTGAATTTTGGTTTGTAAATGTTTCAAAGATTCAAAAAACAATTGTCATGACCTTCAAATTTGCAAACAATTGATTGTTAGATAAACAAAATATGTTAATCTTAACATTGATTACTTCAACTCGGCGTGAAAATAACAATCAATCCAGCAACACTTTAAAAGCATCAAACATCATTCAAGAAATCAAGAACTTAAAGATTTGTGAATGAATTCAATTTGGAAGTCTGTGGTTTCCACCATTTGGGATTGAAGTCTATCTACAAATAACTGAAAGATCCAAAACAATCAACTGACGTGATTCTTTAACTTCGAAACAATTAATTGTTAGTTAACCAAAATATTTTAATCTCAAATCGCATTGATGAAATTTAGGAGTCATAAATAATTCCGACGAAAATTACATCGTACAAGAACCTAATAACTCAACTTTTGTGGCTGATGATTCACTAAACATGACGAAACTCTTAATTTTCTGAAGTTTTCGGACTTCTTGAAATTCAAACAACAAGGGCGAATCCAGAGGGAGGCAATTGCACCTCCTTTTGATGCTGAAAAAGCACTAAAAATCACAAAAATGACACAAAATTTAACAAAAAAGGTGATTTTATATAGATCGTGGTCCACTGATAGCCAAACAGTAACTTACCGAAGTAAAATTATTGGAACAATGAAATGAAATGATTTTAAGCTAATTTACAAAACACCTTACCGAACTACAAGAAATAGGAATCGACAAAAACACCCCCATACGTGAAATCCTAGTAACCAGAAAATTCGACGAGCTCCCGATAATCGCCAACTATTTGAAGGAAAACCGGAAAACTATTTCCCGGGCGAAAAGGATAAATCGCACAACTAACATTTTTAACAAACTGAGAATAATCGATTTAAAGTTTTTTTACGGTTTTTGAGCAGTAAAAATTTTTTTAAAAACTATTTCTTCATTTTTAAACTTACAAAAGTAAATAATTGGCCTATAAAAACAATTTTTGTACAGAAAAATTTTTTATCTAATCTCTAAGGGGTAGTTTTGGGAAATTTTTTATTGAGAAAAAGGATAAATCGCACAATTGCACAAAATTTCATATAAAAATGAGATTTTTTAAGTCTTCCAATTTTAAGATTTTTCCAAATTTTTTGGTTCAAGTTGACTTTTTATGAAATAACAGAGCATAAACAACACAAAAACATGAACAAAAAACGATTTGGAGAAATTTTTATATTTGACTTATTACCAATTTTCATGCATTTGTGCGATTTATCCTTTTCGTCTATTCTTTCTATTGAAATAAAACTGGTATTTTTTAAAAAATTTTGAAAATCTCTCAATGTATCTTAAAATACTCGTCTTAAGGCATATTTTCTCATTCTTAACTTAATTTTGTCAAAAATGTCAGTTGTGCGATATATCCTTTTCGCCCGGGATTTAAAGTCGTCCCAAAAATCTAGACCAATTATGCCTACCGCGACAGGTCTATGTTGATGTAAAACATCCTTGTTTTTATTAAATAAAGAGGAGAAAAAAAACACCATTATCATTATTCATTCCCAATTAAGGTTCAAAAAATCATTTTTTGAAATTGTACTTGCCTTATATGAAAAAGTATTTCAAAAAATTTTTTTTATTTTTTTGTCCCCCCCATTTTGAAAAAAAGTTTTTGGGACAAAAAGTTCGAAAAAAATTTGTAGCGGCCTAAAGGGGAGACAAAAAAAAACAAACACCTTATTGGTTCCCAATTAAATCATTGTGAATAGATTTCTCGAGCTCCAAACATCAAAATTTAACGAAAAAACTTTTACGACCTTCACACTTGGAAACAATTCACTATTAGATAACCAAAACATCAAATGTTTCATTTCCAAAATCAATTGAACTTGGCAAGTGCTTTCTGTCAAATATTCATGAGAATTTCTACTTTACGTACAGAAATTTTTGCTATTTAGCACTTTTTCTGTGAAATCATTCTCTCGTCATGTATTCAAAAAAACAAAAGATAAATTTGAGTCACTACCACTACATGGAAGACATTGATGATGACTCGAATCCCCTTCTTTAATTTCTTCAATTTTTATCTCTCTCTCATAAATTGATTACCATAAAATATGCTGTTGGCTTGAATTGCGTTGACCAAGTCAAGTCTCATACGTTTTTAGTATCTATCTATGATCAATTATTATTTTACAAATAATATATGCTGCGCTGGATTTTTATTAAAATGACCTTGCCAGATAAATAGTTTAAGTTTTATTTTCAAGCGATTGTGAGAGAGGCGAAACATGCTACACAGACACACACTGTCGAAAAAAAAGTGTTATAATGCGGATTGAATTGCAAATATCTTTTATTATTTATTTTTTCTCTGCCCATAATACTAACAGCATTTTGTCTCTTTATTTGCAGTCATGGCACAAAGCATGCTTCAAATGCACCGAATGTGGAATGACACTCAACATGAAAACATACAAAGGATTTAACAAAAATCCATATTGCGAAGCGTAAGTATTTTTTTAATATTGCCGTTATGTAAAGCTCGAAGAAACTCGTTTTGGTCGCAAAATTTAAAAAAAATATAAGTCGTTTAATTAGATTCTCATGTTGCGCTGATTATGACTCAAAACACGTGACACGAATAGAATTCTAAAACCAACGAGTTATCTGTTGCTGCACGATGACATCATCGTTCCATTGATAAATATTTATTTACCATAAAAGGAATTTATTTTGATAATTTTTTTTTACTGTACAAAGTCTAATTCAAATGTGTGTCATACTTGTCGCTACTTGATCGATATTTATTTGTTCAGTCAATAAATAAAAATTAAAAAAAAACGGTAGTAAAAAAAATTCCACAATATCTGCGACGGGACTCGAACCCGCAACCTCCGGTTTAGGAGACCGACGACCTCTCCATTGGTCTACGCAGACATCTCCTGTACTGGTTTCTAATGACATACAGTTCATTCGGCAGATTCTCACGTACGTTCTGTACATACAGAATTTTTTGTGTCGTAGGTTTACATTCTCTCTCTCTGCACTGCGAACCGAGAACTGAATGGAAACACTGAAAAAAAAAATTCGAATGCAATGCCTGGCTTTCTATGAATGTTGTTTTTATAATCACCTGCATATTTTTGTTGCTTTTTATTATTTCATATCTATTTTCTTCATAGAAATCACGATAGAAAGAAAGACATTCGATACGAAAAAAATGAAAGCGATTTTAACGCATTTTAATTACAAATTATTTTTATTATGATGTTCAGTGACTGACTGATTTTTTGTGTGTTGTTTTTTTTTGTTATCTTGATGCGCACACGAATTTTTGTGTAAACAATTATAATTTGGGTGATTAAGTGACTGGAAAAGAGTTTTGATGATGATGACAGAATAAGTAATTCGACACGGGTGAAAATTGATTTCGACATGACACTCTGAGGCAACAAGCGCTAACCACATTTTTGTGGAGATGAAATTTCATGGTATCGATTTTTTGATTGAAATTTTTTTAAACAAGTGTCAAATGTCGGGGTTTGTGTTGAGTTTTGTTTCAATTAATTAAAAATATTACTCGTGTATGAAGTTTTTTAAGAAAAAAAAGTTAATCAAAAATGATTTGTACAAAATTTTGTTCAAATTTTTATCTCTTCTAAATTCGAACAAAAATAAAAATTTTTATTTTAATTTAATTTAAAATAATTGAACTAATTTATTAATAATTTAAATATTTTATTTTCGAACCCCTCATTTTACATGAAATTTCACATTTTAATAAATAAAAAAATTCTCAGTAACAAATAAATTTTTTAAAATTTTAGTTAAAACTTAAAACTCACCTCAAGCTTAAATCCGCAAAGTTGATAGAATATTTGGTAAATTTAAGTCAAATTTAATTAAAAATCGATTTTCAATTAAATTTGACTCAAATTCACCAAATTTTCTATAAATTTTGCGGATTCGAATATGTAGATTAAAAATTTCAAATATATTTTTGGTAAAAATTTGATCATTTGCTGTTCGAATTTTATATTCACCTCAGATTTTGGTGTACAGAAAAAAATAGCTCACCATTTAAATAACCAAATTTGGTAAAAATTTCATCAGTTCAATACGAAAGTTCTGAAAAATTAATGAACTTTAGAATTAATACATTAAAACTTCATTGAACTCACCTCAAACTCACCACAAATCTGAAATTTGTAAACAAAAACTCACCAAAATTGATGATTTTATGAATATTTGTCAAAATTTTTCAAAACTTTGGAAAAGTTTTTGCTAATGAATTCATCTTCACTTCAAATTATTCAATTTTAAGAAATTTCGAAAATTTTTGAAATATTTAAAATTAAGAAATATTCACCATAATTTGTAATTTTACAAAAAAACTTTCTATAAGGTTTAAAAAAAATATTTAATAATTATTTTTTAAAATTAAAATATTTTGAAAATTTTAAATTCAGCACATTTGAAATTTGTCACCAAAATTGATGATTTTATGAATAGTAAACACAATTTTTCAAAACTTTGGAAAAGTTCTTGCTCATGAATTAATCCTTACTTCAAATTGTTTTACTTTGAGACATTTTGAAAATTTTTAAAATTAACAAATATTCACCACAATTTATAATTCAACAAAAATATTTCTATAAGGTACAAAAAAAAAAATAAATAGTACCTATATGAAAATAATTTTTAAAAATTAAAATAAAACTAAGTTTGAAATTTTTAATTCACCTCAAATTCACCACATTCGAAATTTGTAAATAAAACTCACCACAAATTTATCAAAAACTCACCACTCTTCAAAATTTCCTACAAAAAATCGAAATACTGATAAAACCTTGCAACTCCATTCATCATGATCATGATCTCATCTTACTGTATTTTTTTCTGAAAAACAATTTAGTTCCTATTTCACTCATATTTTTTTCTTTTAAATCTCTTTTCAAACATTTCTCGCAAAAAAAAAAATAAAATAAATAAACACCATCAAAGTACAAAAAAAGTGCAAAAGAACTACGAGACCGTGACTTTTTTTATTTATTAAATAAAGAAACACAAAAAAGTACAGAAAAATATTAAGTAATGATACAAAGAAGATGATTTTAACGCTTGTCTGGAGTATTTTATGTGTCTTTTCTCGAAAAATTCAAAACAGAGGCGTAACTGGAGAAAATTACCCGAAAAAAACAAAAGAAATGACCAATTAAAATATCTTGTATCGCACTCGCTCATTTTAATGTAATTTACTCCGAAGTCGGGAAGAATTATCATTAAAATAAAATTTAAGCCTCAAATTACCGTACGCTTTATATGGGAATTTAACCCATATTTTGCCATATCAAGATAAGTCTTTAATTTTTTGTTCCATTCCATTGTTTTTGCGTTTTTTTTTTCTTGAATGAGATAATTTTTTATTTTTCGTGAGTGAGTGCGTATGGAGTAAAAAGTAACACTTGAATGAAAAGCAAATAGCCTCTAATATGACCTTCTTTACGGTTGTTGTTGTTGTTATTAATGCAATTAAACACAATTTCAGCTCGATTTTTGTAGATTTCCCGCAGCTCCGGCATGGAATCTCTCGCATCGTCGTTCCGAATCTTAGATTACAATCTTTATTTCTCGTGTATGGAAAATGAATGAAAAATTACAGACAAATGTTTCATTCTTTCGCTTTTTATAAATAAGTCGTTCAACTGTGCGTTTCTCTTCATTGCTTACAAAATTACACAAAAAAACAACAACAACTGCACGTGTAATGTAAAAAATGTTACACGAACATTAAAAAAAAATAGAGTAGAAGAAAGAAACACAGGGACAGCTTTGTCTCAAATTGCAAAAGAATCTGCGAAATGTGATGAGTGAACGAGAGCGATTCCATCTGTTTTGCCTCAATTCCATCCGAATTCGTTCTGGAATCGCTCATTCACTTATTCATATATATGAAATTTTGATGTCTTGCTTGAAAATTAATCTAGATAATGTTTGTTTTTTAAATGAAAAGTTATTTTTAATGATGAATGGTGGTGTGCATTTCACACAAACAACAACTAAATAAATAATTGTAAAAATGAGACCACAACGACGTTCACGACACAAAAATGTCTGGATTTCTAAATAAAAGATAAAATTTTATTATTTTATTTCACTTTTTGAGGCTTTAGGATTTTTTTTAAATATTTATTTTTTTATAAAAAAAATTATAAATATTTAAAATATTCATAAAAAAATCTTAATGTTTAATTAAATTAAATAAATTTTTAAATTAATTAAATTTTAATTAAAATTATATTTTTTTTAATTATTTTTTTTATTAAATTTTAATTCATTTGATTTTATTTAAATAAATCCATAAAAATATAAAAATAAAACTCTAATTAAATTTTTAATTAAAAAAATAATAATAAAGCAGTACTTGATTAATTAATAAAAACTTTTAACAAATTTATTTTAATTAATATTTATTTTAATTAAAATTTATTTTTTCGTTAAATTTTAATTTATTTAAATTTAATTTTATTTAATTATTTTTACTTTTTTAATTAATTTTAGTTGACATTGTTTTCAAATTTCAACTTAAAATTTAAAAATTTTGATTAAAAAATAAATTTCAGTTAAAATTGATTTTGTTCAATTAAATAATTTTTCAAGATTAATTTTAAAATAATTAAATAAAAAAAAATGAATTTAAATTATTTTTTTTTATTTTGAAATATTTTATGATGATATGATTTCAATGTAAACTGGCATTTTTATTGGTTTAATATTTTTTCACTAATTTTTTTATTTAAAAAAAAAATCATTAAAAAAAAATAAATTAATTTATTAAAAAAAAAAAAAAATAATTTAATTTAAAATTATTTTTTTCGTCAAAATAATAAATAATTTTTTTTATTATTTTTTTTCAGACATGTACCGAAAGCCAAAGCCACGACGATAGCTGAGACGCCGGAACTCAAACGGATAGCTGAAAACACGAAAATCCAGAGCAACGTGAAATACCATGCGGAATTCGAGAAGCAAAAGGGCAAAGTGACGCAAGTCGCCGACGATCCGGAAACACTTCGTTTGAAGCAAAACACGAAAAATATCTCGAACGTCGCGTATCACGGAGACTTGCAAAAGAAGGCAGCCATGGAAAAACAACGAGAATTCGGGGAAGTTGTGGATAACAAAGGTAAGTCATTTAAACTAAAAAAAAACAGGAAAAAATCGAGAGGAAGTAAAAATTTTATGACGCGCGCGAGTTGCTTCTTATTTATCGTTTGAAATAAAATACACATTTGAAAAATTTGAACCAAACTAATAGAAGAAGCAGAAGAGAAACAACATTCATTAAATTAATCACCAATTTCATTCATTTAGTGTATTAATCATATGGCAACACATCACACTCGCAATCGCCACACATCCGTAGAAATGTGTCTGCTTTCGCTTTTTTTTTTTTTGAAATATATTTTTATTTGTTATTAGCGTTGATTTGATTAAAAGCTATATTTATCCATTTTCTATCATGCATCGTCGTCGTCGTCGTCGATGTCGTCGTTCATGATATTAAACGTGCTCTTTAAATTTTATGAATTATGTTGAGGAAATGACCGACGAGCAAATAAGTGAACTTTTGACGGAAGAGATAAATTTTCAGCTGAAAATGTCAAAGATTTTCTTTAAATTGTGAATTTTTGAGGCTTTTTTAAGACTAAAAATTCTTTTGAGTGTCTCCATTAAAAATTTTTGATAACGAAAATTAAATTATTTTTAATTTTTTTTTTTTGATCAAAAGGATTTTTTAAAAAATTTTATCATAAAATTACGTTTTTTTAATGAAAAAATATTAAAATTTTGATTGTTATTTAAAAATGTTAATTTTTGTTAACTAAGTACTTTACTCATTACTCTAATATTAATTAAATTATTTTTTTTTTAAATTCAAAAAGATCAAAAATCGATTAAAATGATTTTTTAGCTGTAAAAATATAAATATTATCAACATTTTTTACTTAAAATTCTTAAAAATTTTTTTTTAAAAAATTTTGTAAAAAAAAAATTGAAAAAAGACCAAAAAAAGTTCGAAAGCTGAAAAATTCATCAAAATTTTTTAAAAAATAATATTAAAAAAAAAATTTAAAAAATAAAATAAAAATTTTAAAATAAAATTAAAAATATAAGATAAATTTAATAAATATTTTTTTGTCAATTTTTTTTTTCATTTAAAAAATTTTTTTTAAATTTCAAAAGCTGAAAAATTTATCAGTTTTTTTTAAAATTAAAATAAATGATTTTTAAGTAAATTCCCAATTTTTTGGTTAATTTCAAGAGATTTCGTGGAATTTTTGGTAAAAAAAAATATTTTTACGCAATTTAATATATTTTTCAGCCATTTTTAACGATCAAAGCTAAAATTTTAATTGAAAAAAACATTTCTTTAATATTGAACCAAATTATTGAATTTTTATTTCATTAAATTATTTAAATAAAAGAAACATGTTAAAAATGTCTCTTAACTTCATAAAAGTAAATTATTAGCAACATTTTTGAAAATCATTAATAAAAATATTGTAATATGAAATTTTCTAAAATTTTCAATTAATTTTAAGTTAATTTTTCCTCATTTTTCAAAAAAAATTAAAAACTTAAATAAACTAATAATTAAACTTAATTAATTCAATAATTTAATATTAAAAATTAATTTATTTAAGAAAATTAAAAAAAAATTAAAAATTCTTTTAATTTTGGCTTAAAAATTTCTGCCAAGAGAAATCAGTTCAAAAATTCACTTATTTGTAGAAAGAAATTAAAGAAATATTTTAAAGAAATTATTTGAATGTGCTTTTTGTTCCGTTGTTTGAACCTCTTACTCTTAGATTTTGTTCGTTATTTATCGTTATTTATTTATTATTATTTATTTTCTTCTCTTTTCAATCATTTTGTAAATCAAAATAACAACACTTTCATACAAAAACACACAAAAACTAAAAAAAAAACTTAGATGATCACAATGAATCGGAATACTTTTCCGAAACACTTGCTGCAGAATCTTTACCGCACTACCAACCGCCCGTCGTTGCTGCCCCGAACAACGTCACCAGCGCCACAAACAATTCATCACAACAGCATCTGCCGCCAGCCCAGCATCATCCCGAACCGCCCACGTCTGGCAACTTGTATCAAGCGCAACAAGCTCAGAACATCCAGCAACGCTACTACGACCAATACGAGAACTACGCTAGACCAAATCCAAATAACACGCAGCAAAATTACACGAACAACAATCATCATGCGAGTCATGCGGCGGCTCCGGCCCCAAATAACGGCTATGGCGGCGGCGCTTACAACAACGGCGGCACTTCGATGACGACGTCGCAACATCAGCAGTATCAGAATAACAGCAGCGCCCATCATTATATGGCGCAAAATTACGCACAACAACCGGCTTATTATGCGACGCAAACGGCAGCCCATGGGGGAGGCGGGTATCCCGCATCTACGACAGGTAACGGTTACAACCATCACCTCGAAAATAACTCATTGGGACAAAAAATCACTGATTACGATCCATTGAACGATGGATCCCGCACCCATATGCAACATCATCGCACTACTAACGATCGCAGTGGCGGTAAGAAGCTTCTTTTTAACAAAAAAATAACAAAACTCACACTTGAACTCCCCAAAAACTCTCCAAAAATACACATTTGTTGTAAATATTGGACAATTTTTTCGTTTTTTAGTAGTTTTTCGATGTTAGCTAGATAGTTTGATGTTTTCATCCCCCAAAAAATCATTCATTTTTCATTCATTCATTCGAAAAATTCCATTAACAAGTCAAAATCCGTACTAACTTATCCTTAAAAAGCAGTTTTTTGGTAGAAAATTATAAATTTTTTTAATTACAGCACTTAACATGAATCAAAATCGGACAAGAACGGCTGAAATTGACACCGGAAATGGATATTATGATCAGCAAGTCTATTATCAGCAGCAACAACAGCAAATTCAGCAACAGCAGATGCAACAACAGCAAGCCGCGAAGCAACATAAGCCGATGAGTAGACAAGTAAGTTGATTTTTCAAGGGAAATCCAAGGGCAAAATGGCTTTTTAGGAGTTTTTATGACTTGAGATTGGATTAAAAGTTGGTTTTTGAGCCAAATTTAGTTAAAAATTATTAGAAAGAGGAAATTTTTTGCTCAAAATGGTCTTTAAAAGTACTCGAGTTCTGATATTGAAGCTCCGTTAAATTAACATCCAAGGGCTATCAAACGAAGGGGGGTGAGTCAAATTTTGTCAATTTTTTGCTCAGATTGGTCTTTAAAAGTACTCGAGGTCTGATATTGAAGCTCCGTTGACTGAAAATTTTTAAGAAAAAAGTTTTTTTTTGGCTTTTATTGACTTTAGAACTAAATTTTGCTCGCGATTCACTAAAATATCATTTTTGGGAAACGATTTTCTTCCGTTTTTGCCTTTTTGAAGGTCTTTAAAAGTCGATTTTTCTTCAATTTTCTTCCAATTTTGACTTTTGAGGTATCCTTAGTTTCAATTTTTTCCAGATTTTAGTCTTAAATTGACCTAAAAATCGAGAGTTACAGTCAATTAATGACTTTTGATGATCCTCAAAAAATTTTCTGATTAAATTTTTGTTTAACTTTGGCTTCAAAAATGTCTAAATTAGTCATTTTCTTATTTTTAGTACATTTTAAAAATATTTTTTTATTCAAATTTTTTACCTTTCGAATTAGTCATTTTCTTATTTTTAGTACATTTTAAAAATATTTTTTATTCAAATATTTTACAAAATGTTAACGAAAACGCTATTTTTGGTCATCAAAATTACTTTTTGAGTCTTTTTTCCTTTCTAAAATTCTTTTTTTAACAAAATTTTCCATTTTCAGCGCGTTTACCGTGCCCTCTACGCCTACGAGGCCCAAGACGACGACGAAGTGAGCTTCAAGGAGGGCGATTTAATATTCGAAATGACCCCGATCGAAGGTGGCTGGCTAACAGGACGCGTCGAAAGCACCGGCAAATCTGGCATGCTGCCCGCAAACTACGTCGAACAAGCCGTTATTTAAATTAAGAGCGTCCGAACATCAAATTAAGCCCCAATTAAAATAATAAATTATAATAAGCTGTTATTATTATATTATTACATAAACTACCATAGTACAGACGAAAAAATTAAAAAAAAAAATAAATAAATTGAACGAACGGTAACAAAAAGCAAATAAAAAAAAATAATTTAAATGTTTCTTCAAAAAAGTCGTTACCACAAAATTTTCTGTGTGCTCAAATTCCTCTTTCTCACTTAAAAAAAAATAAAAATTTTAAAAATTGTTATCCTTGCCCACTTAGTAGCTCCCAGAAGAACCAAAAATCCAGCCAATATTTATCCAATAATTATATTTTTTGTGCCTTGTAAGAATTTAGTCTAAAAAAAAAGTAATCATAAGTAACGAAAAATAGGCGAAAAATAATTTTTGTATACAAATTTTTTAGGAATTAGACGAAAAAAAAACTTGTTTGATTGTTTTTTAATCTAATCTAAACTAATAATGTGTCAAAAACGGAGTATTCTCCCATTAAAAAGTCTTTCTGGACCTAAAAATTACGTATTTATTACTAAAAAATAAATTAAATAAAAAATAATCACGTCCCTTTCAAAAAAATAACGGCACTACTAGCTAACAGTGTTCTAGAATTAAAAGCAAACAATATCATTAAACGTACGTCTCATAAAATAAATAAAATTTTTGCATTTAATCGAAGCTACAATTTAGAGAAATAGGCAGAAATATCATCATATTAGATAGGGTCGCGTAGAGTAGAGAAATAAAAAAAAACGAAAAAAAAAAATAAATCAATTTTTAAACGTAATAAAAATAAGGCTCAAAAGTCGTAATAAATGTTTCAAATCTGAACTCAACTCAACAAGTAAAAAAAAAATACGAAAAATGATATTTTTTGGTGGATTTTAAGTTTTGAAGCACAGAAAAATTAAATTCTAAATAGGAAATTGTTTGAAATTAACATGAAAAGTAATTAAGTGTCATCAATAATCGATAAGATTATTTTTTTCTGCTTTTTTTTCGTTTTTTAGAATTAGTTCTCATTTTTTTTTTGATATGATAAATTAAATAACAAGTTAAAAAATATTAATATAATGTTATTGAAAAAATTTGTAATATAAAAAAAATATAATTATTATTATCGAATATGATCAAATTATGATAAAGAAATAAACATATGGAAGGAAAGATGAAAAAAAAATTTGTGGTGAATTATTTATTGAAATTTGAAAAGTGGTGAGTTTATTAAAATAATTTTTTTTTCGTAAAAATTTTGGTTTGAAATTTTTTTTCAGTAAAAAAATAAAAATTTATTTTAGTATTGCCTAAAATTCATTATTTTTATTTAAAAATTTTTTTGATTTTTTTATTTCACATTTTCAATTTTTACGTTTTTATTCAATTAAATTTGTGAAAAGGAAATTTTTTCAAAGTTTGAAAAGTTGAAACCAAAACAATATTTCACAAAAAGAAAATTTTAATAAAAAAAAATTTTGGTCACGTGACTTAAAAGTTTTTTCATTAAATATCGAAAATTAAAATTTTTGCTTTAAAATCAAGTTAAGAACAAAACATCAAAATCATTTAAATTGCCTTTTAGCTATACCAATCGTTTTTCAAAAATCAAAAATCAAAAAATTTTATTATTAAATTAATATTTTCGACAAAATTAAAAACTTATTATGAAATAATTTTTGATATTTTTCCAGAAAATTATCCAATTGAAAAAAATGGAGAAAAAGTGCGTTGCTTTTCCTGTCAAGTTGTTAACTGTTGTTGCTTGAATTTCGTAAAAATAATTCATAATGAATAATATTATTTTTTTCGTCGCCAACTATTTTAAGTTAGACAATTTCCTCGAAGAATTTTTCATTCTTTGTAAAATAAATAAATATTTTGTAAAAACAGTAAGTATGTACATTTATTTAAAAATTTTTGCTTAAATTTTTTCTTAAAGATTTTCACAGTTGACAAAAAGATGAAATTTTCGAAAAGAAATTAGAATTTACGGACAATTAAGTGACAATTTTGCAACATTATTTCATATCCGGAAACGGGCAATAATTTTTCATTTTGTGTCGGACACAAGCTGTCATTAAAAAAACTAAAGGAAACTGTCGAAAACATGGAAATCGAAGCATGTCATCAAATGGCAAATACAATTTCAGATAAATTTTTTATACAATTTTTTCTTGCAAGTTTTCCTTAAAAGTTTACTAAGATCCTCTTTTCATCTTTTGTTCTGTTTTTTCTTTAAAAAGGTTGAAGATTTTTGTAAGGAAAAAGAATGTCTGCAAAATCTTCAAAAACCAAAGAAGAATTGGAAGAAATACTCGAAAAAGGCATAAAAATCAATGCAAGTGTTAAATTTGCAATTTATTTATATGGAAGGTATTTTCTTTATTTTTTTTTTTTGATTTCAAAGATCTTCATATCATAAGACATCGATAATGAAACAGAAAAAAGTAAAATTTTTCTTAAAATTTCTTGAAAAAAAAAATTAAATTAAATTCTTCAATAAATTTTTCGAATTTTTAAAACAAAATTATCTCAGATTTTGATGAAATAAATCGATGATAAACGGATTCCAATTGCTAACATCCATTCAACAAGTTAGTTTTATTTTATTCATGCAAAATTTAAAACTTAATTTTTTTAAAAGTTTACCTGTTCAATTATTATATTCATGTTGAAAAAATGGTATCATCTTAAAATGTTTTAAACATTTAAAAATAACAGTTTATAATTATCTTAGATTAATTTCGAAAAAAAATCTTATTTTTTGATTGTTGCTAACATCCATTCAACAATTTTTATTGGTATCCAAAAATTGTAATAACTGTCAAGGAAAATCTCTCAATTTGAAAAATATTCAAACTACATACGAATAATTTTTTTACTTATTTACATGTGAAAAAGTTCTTATTCGCGTTGACAAAGTTAAGAAACCTTTCGAGAGCGTTTATGATATTTAAAGTTTTGCGAAGATCAAGGAAGTTATTGGTGATTATTAAAAACGAAAAACATGAAACTGTGTCACTGGATCAAGTAAAACCTTTTCATTCAATTTTGAAAAGGGAAACGCCTAAATTACTTACCAAGAAAAACGTAAAATTTAAATTTTGAAACAATTTTTTTTTTTTTTGAGAAGGGAAGGAACACGTGTTTAACGACACTGTTGGTTGGTCGTAGCAACCTAAAAAAATTCTAAATATTCTGATAAATTATTTTTAAGAACTAGTCGTTCAAAAATCGTGAAACTCTTCACATCAAAAATCAAATTAAAATAAATTGTGAATTGCAAAAATAAACAATTGAAATAAGATTTTTATTTGAAAAGAATAAAATATTTAAAAATTTAGGAGATTTTTGAACAAATTCATAAATAAATTTTATATAAATAAATTAAATAAATAAATAAAAATTTAATAAAATTGATAAAAAACAAAAATAACGGTAAAAATAATTTTTCAAAACTTATCAACTTCATTTTAGTTGAAGAAACTGCCACTTGAGTTGTCAAAATAACACAACTTTCCTAATAAACAATTACTTAGCTGATACGTCCTACTTTAACTCCAAAAACCTTTTAATAAAATTAAATCAAATTAACAAAAAAGAGTTGTAAAAATGTCAGCATTAAGGTTTGATGGAAAAGTTGCTGTCGTCACCGGAGCTGGCTCTGGTTTGGGCCGGGAATATGCCTTGCTATTTGCTTCTAGAGGTGCAAAGGTCGTCGTACGTATTTCCTCAATTTAATATTTTTCTAGAAATTCTCTTGATTTCTCCTTAAAATTTCTCAAAGGTAAACGATTTGGGAGGAAATTTCCACGGCGAAGGTAGCTCAAAGCAAGCCGATGTCGTAGTTGCTGAAATCAAAGCACTGGGAGGAGAAGGTACAAAGTTCAATTTTTCACAAGATAATTATAATATTTTGATTTAATCGCTTATCTCTCGCAACAATAGCTGTTCCCAATTACAATTCCGTCACCGATGGCGAACAAATAATCAAAACAGCAATCGAGGCATATGGGCGCATTGACATTCTCGTGAACAATGCCGGGATTTTGCGGGACAAAAGTTTCGGGAACATGAGCGACAACGAGTGGAATGCCATTTATGATGTCCATTTAAAGGGAGCTTATGTCACAACTCGCGCTGCCTGGCCTTATTTCCGCAAACAAAAATACGGACGAGTCGTCATGACGAGCAGCAACTCTGGCGTTTACGGAAATTTCGGTCAAGCGAATTATTCGGCGGCGAAATTGGGACTTGTGGGACTGGCAAATACTTTGGCGATTGAAGGGGCGAAATACAACATTCATTGCAACGTCATAGTTCCAACAGCAGCGTCTCGCATGACGGAGGGAATTTTGCCGGAAATTTTCTTCAAAGAACTGAAACCGAAATTAATTGCTCCGGTGGTGGTTTATTTGTGTCACGAAGAGTGCGACGACAACGGAAGCATTATTGAAAGTGCTGCAGGCTGGGCGACGAAACTTCATATTGTTCGTGGCAAAGGCTCGTTTTTGAGAACTTCCATTGAGAGCGATGTCTCGCCCGAATATGTTCGAGATGCATGGAGTAAAGTAACTGACATGACCCAAGCAGCTCGATTTGAGTCAAATGCTGAAGCTACAGGACACTTAGCGAACATTTTGGAGGAATTGCAACAAATGAAAGGCAAAAATTCATCGCAAGATGGCGGATATTCGGATATTTTCAAATTCACGTCGAAAGATTTGATTTTATATGCACTTGGAGTGGGTGCCTGTGTCCGTCGTGAAGGCGATTTGCGATATTTGTACGAAAATTACGACGGATTTGGTCCCTTGCCGACATATTTCATCCAACCGGGTCTCATGATCACCTTAACGAGTGACATCGTGGGCAAAGCTCTGAAAAAAGACATTGATTTATCGCAAGTTTTCCATGGAGAGCAATTTTTAGAGGTACTTGGACCTTTACCAACCGAAGGAGAGTTAAAAACGAACGCTTATGTCGCGGATGTGCTTGACAAAAGATCCGGCGCCGTCATTATTGTAAATGCCGAGACGTCAGATTTAGCTGGGAATCCCATTGTTCGTACCCAGAGCAGCGTTTTCGTTGTCGGAGCGGGAAATTTTGGCGGCAAAAAGGACTCTGACAAGTTAATTGCCACAGTTGCCGAGCCAAAATCCAAGCCAGATGCCACGATTGAGATAAAAACGTCTGTAAATGCGGCGGCTCTCTTCCGACTCTCGGGAGATTTGAATCCGATGCATATCGATCCCGGCTTTTCCATGATCGC
Source organism: Culicoides brevitarsis (assembly GCF_036172545.1). NCBI lineage: Eukaryota > Metazoa > Arthropoda > Insecta > Diptera > Ceratopogonidae > Culicoides > Culicoides brevitarsis. The sequence continues at coordinate 28,615,270 of NC_087086.1, read as the reverse complement.
CGGGCATAAGATACCAATTATGCACGGTTTGTGCACGATGGGCCTTTCGGTGAAGGCGATCTTAGCAAAATACGCGGGAAATCAAGCAAATTTGTTGAAAGCGGTCAAAGCGAGGTTCTCTAAGCCCGTGATTCCGGGCCAAACGTTGCTCGTTCACACCTGGCGCACTGGAACACGGATCATTTTTAAGACTTCCGTGCTCGAAACTGGCGCTGATGTCTTAGTTGGAGGTTATGTCGACCTCAGATCTGTCGTTGAGAACAAAACTGCAGCGAAAAAGCTCGAAAGTGACGCCGTTTTTGATGGGATGCAAGCTAAAATCGACGCCAAATTGGAACAAGTTAAAAAAATTAACGGAGTTTTCTTGTATAGAATTCTCGATAATGGCGCCGTTGCCAAAGAATGGACTTTAGACCTGAAAAACGGTAAAATCCACGAAGGCAAATTGGATCGCGTTAAAATCGATACGACGTTATCGGTGGAAGATAAGACACTCATGGAGATTGCGACGGGCAAATTGAATCCGCAAGCAGCATTCATGAAAGGCAAGTTGAAGATAACAGGCAACATCATGTTGACGCAAAAATTACTCCCGCTCCTGAAGGAAGAAGGCATTGGCGCGAACAAAACTTCAGGCACCACGTTACAAAGTGACGCCATTTTCAACGGAATCCAAGATAAAATCAACGCGCAACCGGAAAAAGCCAAATCCGTTAACGGAGTATTTTTGTACAAAATTTTGCACGACGGGAAAGTCGTCAAGGAATGGACTTTAGACCTGAAAAATGGCAAAATCCACAAAGGACATGCAAAAGATATCAAAATTGACACGACTTTGACGGTGGCTGATTCAGATTTGGTTGAAATTGCAACCGGAAAGTTGAATCCGCAATCAGCTTTTATGAAGGGAAAGTTGAAGATTACCGGAAATATCATGTTGACGCAAAAGTTGGTTCCATTGTTGAAAAACGAAGCGAAATTATAAGTTGTTGAAAGGAAGCAATTTAGTGATAAAATGAGGCTTTAATGGGTTGATGGGACATATTTTTTATTATTCGTACATTTCCAGTTTATGTTTAAAAAATTTTTTATGCAGTTAAATAAAATACAGCAATCAAATAAAAGGTGAATGCGAAAAAAAATTAATGCTTTTTTAATGAATTTCAAGTTATTTATAATAAATTATAATTTTTTGCTATGCTTATCTTATCATCCAATAAGATTTGTAAAAATAGACCGTTTATCAATGTTTTTATTATTTTAAACTATTTCTTAGTATCAAATCTTTCGAATTGATAAATCGTTTATGATTTATGGAGAAAAAAATCCAAATTTGAAGTAAAAAATTACTTTTTTTTAGAAATTATGAAAAATTATTTTTATGTTAAAGAAATAAATTCTAAAGAGTTTTCAAAAAATTTCAAGAGCTTCATATAATGATTGAAACATGTTTCAAAAGTTATTTTTATTTTTCCTTAAATAAAAATTAAAATAAATTAACCTCATTTATTTACGATATTTTAAGTTTTAAAAATAAAAATTAATTTTTTTTTGTACAGTTCTTAATTTTTTTTTCATTAAATTAAATATTTTTTTTTATATTTTGGCTTCATTATAAGAACAAAAATATTAAATTTTTTTTAAATAAATAAAATATTTATATTAAAAAAATTATAAAATTTTCATAAAAATTTCTATAAAAGTTTTTAACAAAATTTTAATATTATTTTTTGAAATTATGGAATTTTTAAAATTTTTTATCTTTACCTTTTGTCTGAAAGTACTATAAAAAAATTTGACAATTTTAAATTTTTAGTTAAAAATACTCAATTGTCTCTTAGGCAAATAAATTTAGTATATCCATTTTTTTGTCGAAAAAATTCGGGGGGAAAAATAAAAATTAAATATAAAATTTAAATATTTTTTGTTTGCAATTTTTTAACGTTTTTAGATGTTAAACGTTGATTCTTAGTCCGATGCCCTATTTTTAAAGTCTAAAATCCAATAAGACAAAATAAAAAAAAAGTTAAAAAATTCATAAAAAATGACCGTTTTTAAGTGTATTTTCAAAAATTTTCAAAAATTTAAATTTGTTTTTTTTTAACTTTTGAAAATGATATTTTTACAAGAATTTTCTTCTCTAAAAATATTTTTCGAAAATTATTGAACTTGTATTTCTTTTTATAAAATCATTAAATTCTTATATAAATTTTGGATTTTTTTAAAATTTTAACGGATTTGCCTGAAAATATCCAAATTAAAAAAAAAATAATTAAAAATATTAATTTTTCTTTTAATTTACGAAATTGATTTAAAAATTAATGCAAAAGCTTCAAAAAAATTTTTTTAGCCTAGTTTAATTGATTTTTTAAGACATTTTAGCAGGAATTTTTCTTAAATAATTAGAAATTTTACAAATTTTGGTATAAATTTTTTTTTGCAATTTTGTAGCTTTGAAGAATTTAAAAAAAAAAAATTTTTTGTCTTATTTTATTCAATAGGTTTAGTGAAAAAGTATATTTTTGTGAAAATGTTCATTTTTCAAAATTTTAAAAAATTTCATAAACTTCTTAAAATTCATGTCTCATTTGAAAAATTAAGAAAAAAAAATCACTTTTTAACTTCTATAATCAATTTTATTCAAATATTTTAGTCGCTAACGATGATTTAAATTAACACTGGATGTCATTTCCCAAAGCAATCTCCCTTCACATTAATTTTTTCACATCGTCCCGTTTCTCCTACTGACATGACAAAACTGTAGAATCAACGGAATCCGATGTTTTTTTTTGTTTTCGAGGCTTTTTCTATTCTAAAAAAAAACTTTTTATTGCTTCGCCACGGAAACTCCGACGAGAGCTGGCCTTATACACCGTTCGTGCAATTTATATCCTACTTTGCTGACTACAACTACGGTATTTGGGTCGACATTCTCCACGGGCTGCTGGAATAGCGCTTCATGCAAATTTGGGTCGAATTTCTCGTTCAGCGGATTAATCATCGCCAATCCGTTCCGCTTGAAGACCTGATCGAGCGAGGCTTTTGTCATCGTGAGTCCTTCATACAAATTCTTCAAATGCGGATTTTTGTCACACTCGTCTTTGGGCACGGATTCCGTGGCGATCGCCAGTGTGTCTGCCACCACGAGTAAATCTTTGCAGAAATTCTGAATGCCGAAGAGTTTTGCATCCTCAATTTGTTTGGTCAATCGTGTGCGGAGATTCTCGCCGTCGGCAAGGGCTCGTCGGTACTTGTCGTCGAGCGTTTTGGTTTTTTCTGTCAACTCTGCGACGGAAACCGTCAATTTTTCGACCTCTTCGGCGAGTTTTTGCTCCGTTTCCGACAGAGGTTCCTTCTTTTCTTCCTCTTTTGTGCTGCAGGGCCTCGATGTTGGGCGAAGCGAGATTGTGCTGCGCAACAAAAGGGTTGCTGGTCGCGTTATGCGAAGACTTGCCAACATCGCGGTGCTTTTGTGTTACGTAATTTCGCGAGAAGTTGCTCGAAAAATGTTTTAAACTCCCGAATTAATGCTCATGTGGAGTGATAACGTGAAAAGTTGATGCAATAAACACGTAACGTCGAGTGTCAAGTTGCTGTCAAAACAAGAAATTCCCAGATATCGCAAAGAAACTATGGCTAAAAATGGTAAAAAAAATATTTAAAAAATTAAAACTTTAAATATTGTAAAAAAATTAAAAAAATACCTGAAAAATATTTTTAAAAATTTAAAAAAAATATTAAATTTGGAAATATTTTTTAAAAAAATTCAAAAAAATAAAAATCAATTAAATTAATTTGAAAATATTAAAAATTGAAGAAAATATTTTAAAATTTTAAGAATATTTTTTGAAAATATAAAAAGAAATAAAAATTATTATTAAGAAAATATTTTAAAAAATTTTAGGTATTTAAAAATTTAATATTTTAAAGTAAAAATTAAAAATAATTTTAAATTTAAAGAAAATAAAAAAAAAATTTTTATTTTTAATTTTTAAAAAAATTTAAAGAACTTTTTACCTAATTTTATAAAAAATTAATAAATTTATTTTTAAAAAATTAAAAAAATCAAAATTTTAAAAAATATTTTAAAAAATTTTAAAAATTAGAATTAAAAAATATTTGGAAAATATTTAAAAAATTAGAAAAAAAATAATTAAAAATTATTAAAGAATATTTAACAAAAAAATTAAAAAATATTTAAAAGAAATATCTTCTTGTTTTAAAAATATTTTTAAAAGAAAATGTTTAAAATAATATTTTTTAAAATAAAAAAAAATTATATTTTTCGAAAAAAAAATCAAAAATCATTTAATTTTTTATTTGTAATTTTTTCAAATTAATGTTTAATTAAATTTATTTAAAAATTTATAAATTTTAAAATTTAACTTTAAAAAAATTAAAAAATTCCCAAAAAAAATTTTAAAAAAAAATAATTTTTAAATTTCAAAAAAATAATTTCAATAAAAATGTTAAAAGAAAATTTTTTAACTTTTAAAAAATTTTTAAAGTAATAAATATTAAAAAATAATTTAAAAGTGTTGGATTATATTTATGTTGTTTGAAATTATTTTAATATTTTAAAAATAATAATAAAAAATAATAAAAAATTTTTAAAAATTAAAAAAAAATATTTAGAAAGTATTAAATAAATTATTTAAAAAAAATAAAGAAATTAAAAATATAAAAAAAATATTTAGAAAATATTAAATAATTATTAAAAAAAAATAAAGAAGTTTAAAAATTAAAAAAAAAAAAATTATTAAAAAATATTTTGAAATAATAATAAAAAAATTACCGCTAATTTCCATGTTTTGTAAGCAAAACAAATATTTAAATGGTAAAAATGGGATTTATTTGACTACAAAAAACACTTTTTAAACATCTACTTTCGCCGCAAGGACCTTCGTTTTGAAGCTCTCGCCCAAATATCGCCAATATTTCGCTCGAATCGTGTCGAATTTCGTCTCCAACTTTTCACAAATGTCATAAAACTTCTTTTCAGTCTCGGCAAAATCTTCAGCTTTCAAGTTGGCAAGACATTTTTCCTCATAAACATCCAACAGAAACGCCAACAAATACGGCGAATGAACTCCTTCCGCGTACAAATCCTCCGCAAACTGCACGACATCCGGATTCGAGGTCAAACCACCTTCATTTCTCTGCAAAATACCCCTCAAATAATTCCAGGAGCTCTCGTTGTTCTTAATTATCTTAATCCGGTTCATCACGTAATGCAGCTCCCGATCGATGACATCTTCCGTGAAGCCCGTGTGTTGCAGCACAAAAAATCGCTGATTCCACGCCGAATTATTCCGAATGTCCTGCGAAATGAGTTTGTCCGTGTAAAATAACTCGTCATCCCACAAGTTGAAGGTCTTGATGGCCCATTGTCGATGCTGCCAGGCATGATAATTTTTCGCATCCATGTCCAAAATCTTCGCCGTGAACTCGAGTTCCTCTTTGGGGTCGTTCAACCACTCGACAATGACGCGTCTGTGATGCCAAACTTGATAATTTTTCGGATTATCGATGATTACCTCCTCGACATAGTTTAGTTCTTCGTACAAATCCAAGTCTAAAGCTTTTAAAATGTCCCGTCGGTAGTGCCAAACCGAGTAATTGGCAGCATTGAGCCGTAAAGCGTCTTCCGTGAGCCCGAGAGCACGCAACGAATACTCTTTGGCATGAACAACGGCCCGAAAATAATCATAAACATCCACAAATTTATCGCTGTACATGATTTTTACGACGGAATTTGGGCCATCGTCTTGCGGAATGGGTGTTACCTGTGAAAAAATTCATTAAAAAATAAATTTCTCATGAAAAAATGAAATTTCTTACATCAGACCAGTCCTCGCGATTGCAATACATGACATAGTCATCCGGAAAATCCTCATCCGACGAACTCATTTTTGATTTTTCTCACTTTTTTCTCTTGTTTTGATTGTGATTCAGGGCAGCTGGTGGCTTGACAGTCGGCAAAACTGAATGACAAGCTGTCAAATAATCAACCGGTTTCGAAATTCCTGGAAGGAAATCGCGTATTTATTGGATTTTGTGTGAGAATTGCTCGCAAAAAATTATTTTTGCCGTGAAAAGTTGGAAAAATCCACGAAAATGAACAACGGAAAGCATTATTCTAAAGGTAATTTGCTTTAAATTCGAGTTTTAATCGAAGGATTAAGTGTCATCAACCTCCAGACGATGAATTTTTAAGTAGCGACGATTAGATCATCACTCTATTAATAAATTTACGCACATTTTTAGGTTCATCGATGCCGCAACTCCCGAAAGATAACAAGTTGGTGTTGTATTCCATGCGTTTTTGTCCCTTTGCTCAACGAGTTCACCTGGTTTTGGATGCCAAGAACATCCCGTATCACACTGTTTACATCAATCTCACCGAAAAACCCGAATGGCTCGTCCAAAAATCGCCTCTGATGAAGGTGCCAGCCTTGGAAATCCCCGGAGAAGCAGAGCCTTTGATCGAATCTCTCGTAATTTGCGATTATTTGGACGAAAAATACCCCCAAGTGAAGTTACATTCCACGGATCCGCTGAGAAAAGCCCGCGACAAGATCCTAATTGAGCGATTTTCATCCGTAATTGGGCCAATGTATCAAATTTACACGTTTTCGGCGAGCGATGTCACGGATGCCGTACGTCAAGTTGCCACCGGATTGCAATTGTACGAAGATGAGTTGCGAAAACGCGGCACAAAGTTCTTCGGGGGCAACGACAGACCCGGCATGGTGGATTTAATGTTGTGGCCATGGACCGAAAGATCGCACATTATCACTCTTATCAGCGATAAGTACGAATTGGATACCGAAAGATTCGCAAAATTGGTAAAATTTCATTAATTTTTATAAATTTTCAAAGAAAAATCTAAAAATTTAATTTTTTTCTTGTAGATTAAATGGCGCGACGACATGGCAAACGACCCCGCAGTCAAAGGAAGTTTCTTATCCGCCGAAAATCACTTGAAATTCTTGGAAACTCGTCGCACGGGAAGTCCCAACTACGATATTTTGGTGTAAGTTGTCTCGATAAATGAAAGAAAAGAGACCATTTTTTAGTATTAAAAGCTAATTAGAAGCACATTCAACCCTAAAACCCCTTATTCCACAGAAACCAAGCGAAGAAAATGCGAACTTCGTAAGAGTTTGTTACGGGAAATGACAAAAATTGGCAAAAATCTATTGCAAAAAAAAATCCAGACAATTTCTTCCACTAACGAATTCTTTGAAAAAAATTGCACTAACCCCCTCCTTTTATGTAAGCGTCCTTAAAGTCAATATTCATTATTGAGTTGTCCTATAATCAAAAAACTATTGAATGAATAAAGTTTATAGATTTAAAAAAATAAATATAAAATTATTTTTTTATTTACGAAATTTAAGCTTCTTTAAATTTATTTCAAACCTCGCTAATTTTTTTTTTGTAATTTCTCCCATTTAAAAAAAAATAAAAAAAAAACAAAAATGAAAAAAAATAATGAAATAAAATTAATAAAAAATTTTGAAAAAAATGAGAGATAGTTTCTTGATTAATTAATTAATTAATGATTAATTTTGAACAATTAGGTATGTCCCCCAAAAACATTTTATTTTATATTTTTGTTTTATTTAAATTTTTTTTTGTTTCCGTTTAATTATTTTAAATCCAGAAAAAAAAATTCAAATTTTTTTCCATGTAAAACTTTTTTAACTTTAATTTTTAATCAAATTAATTTAAAAAAGTTAACTCAAATTTTTTAAATTTTAATTTTTTTTCTGCAATTTTTTTTTTACATTTTTTTATATTATTTTTTTATTTATTTTTTTAATATATTTTTTTTTAAATATTTTTTTTAATTTTTTTTTTATATTTTTTTTTAAATATTTTTTTTAATATTTTTTTTTTATATTTTTTTTTTAGTGCTAAGTTTTGTAGTTTTTTAAAACTATAAAAAAATCTTATGAAATGCAACACAAGTTTTGACGCCAACCCGGCGCTATATAAATTTGGTAATAAGAGGATTTTGGGTGAAATTTTTTTTGTCAATTTTTTTTCGCTAAATTGTGGGGAGTGCCGCTATATAAATTTGGTAATAAGAGGAGAAATTTTTTTTCGCATTTTTTTGAATTAATTTAAATAATAAATTAAAATTAATATTTTTATATTGTTTTTTTTTAGTTAATTTTTTTTTTATATAAAATGGCAAATTTAAAATTTTTGACCTTTTAAATATTTATTAAATTTTTTTGAGGTAGTAGTTTTGGCATTTTTTTTTTCTTTTTCAAATTTTTGAAAAAGAAATAATAAAAAAAATAATAAAAAAAAAAAAAATAAAATAAATAAATAAAAAATCTATATAAAATATTTATTTGTTTGCTAAAATTATTTAAAAACCTAAAGTTTAACAAAAACTTTTTTAATGTTTTTTGAAAAAGTGTGAGAAAAACTTGTTCCTCATTTTGTTCCATTGTTTTATCGACTTCTGGAATGAGTCATGGGATAAAAACTTTGAACGAAAATTGGGATGACCTAAATTAAAAAAAATAATAAATTAGATTATTAATTAATAAAAAAAATTTAAAAAAATTATATATAAATGGATTTAAGGCGTACTTTCAGATGGGGGTAAAGTTGTACTTTTAGATGTCGTTTTAGATTTCGGAGTTGTTGAAGTTTTACTTTTATGTTTCGTTGAAGAAGTCCAAGGGTGTGAAGTCGTACTTCTAGATGTTGTTGAAAAACTTTGAGTAGTTGGATGCGTACTTTCACTTGTCGCTGAAGATTCCAAACAATTTCCTCCTGCAACATGAGGCCAAGCACAAGCCTACATAAAAAACATAAAAATTCAGTTAAAAAAAATCAAAAAAAAGTTCACTTACATTTTGTGTCAGATTAAAACGAGTACCATGTGGGCAAGTAAGATTAACTCTTCGTCCTTGAGCGCAAACATAAAACTGAGTGTCGTCAAATTCGTGTGGCAAATATGTCGGTTGCGCTGAAGGACATTCCGAACCGTATGGTGGGCATCTTGCATCAGGAATGCCCAAATGCGAGTAGGAAATTGCCATTAATCCGCAGAAAACTGCAACGGAAAGTTTTAAGTTTTTCATCAAAATTTTTTAAAATTAATTGAAAAAAATTTAATCCTTTTGAAGTTCTCGATAGAATAATCTTTAATTTAATTCTGATGTTTTTACGCATTTGAAAGCTCATTTTATAGTAAAGCGCTTTACGTGAAAAAATTAAAAACATTTAAAAAAAATATTTGATATTTGATGCGTCGGTATTTAGCAGTTCAAAAAAAAAGATCCTTTTTTTTGAAGGCCCGACTCACGTTTGTCATGTTTTTTGTACAATGACCCGTTTTTGTGCAACGGAAGTGTTGCAATGTAAATTTTTTAACTAAATAAAAAACTTCCTGATTCCTTCCTTCTTTTTTTCGAATAAAATTTTAGTTTTTTGAAAATTTTTAATTTGAAAACTTTAAAATTTTAATTATTTTACTGAATGTAAATGTAACATTTTTTGCTAAAATTTTATGTTTTTATTTAATTTTTTTTTGTTTTAAAATTGAAATTTTTGCATCGCACTCGTGTCGTTGGTCTGAATTTAATTTTTGATGGAATTAGTTTCGTGTTGATGTTTGATGTGAAAACATTTTAAATTAATTAAAATTAAAAATAAGGCAAATTATTTTATTTTAGTTTAAAAATTTTGTTTTTCAAATTACTTAATTTAAAAAAATATATATTTTTTAAAATAATCTAATATATTTTAATTTAATTAATTAAATTAGGAAAATTTTAAGTATATTTATTCAAAATAAAAATTTGTGAAAAATATTTTTTTTTATATAAAAATTCATACTCAAGTAGAACAAAAATTTTTTAAAATTTTTTTTTTCCTGAAAATTCAAAAAACAAAAAATTTTTGAAACTTAAATTTTTAAAAAAATTCTTGAAAAATTACAAGAAAAGCCTAAAAACGAAAATTTTTGATAAATTTTTTAAAGTTTTTAATTTGTTTCATTTAATTCAAGTAAAAAAAGCGACAAAAATTGTAAAACATCCTTATTAATGAAGAAACCTCCCAAAAATGGAAGAAAAATCGATTTTAGGTCATCAAATTGGGTGAACTTGAAAAGAAGGTCGCAAAATCTAGTTCAAGGCTTCGTCAAGGCCCTTCCGAGGTAACGGCAAAACAATTTCCATCGCGTTAGCTGGGAATTTGACTGGAAATCGACCCACAGAGAAATTTTTATTGGCATCACACTTTTTTATTGTGTGCCTCGGGACTCGCTTCTGTCAAAATCAAGCAAAACAAACCTTTAAAAATTCACAAAAAAATCACAAATTACCTGCGATGATTGTGAGAAACGTCGGTCAATTGTTGTCAGTGCATCTCAGGACTGCCTGCGTCGCTCGAGGACTCTGCACAAAAGTTCAATCATCGCCTGCCGCAACAGAAAAATGGGATTTGTATTCCGGAGTGTTGCTCGAAAGACTTCCCATTATCGGAAAACCTCTCGATGATGTCCAAACACGAGTTCAAGTAAGGATTTTTCGGGATTTTTACCTTAAAAATGTTTAAAAATTTAATTTTTCATTCATTTTCTTGTAGAATTTAATGAACCAGATTGAATTTGAGAACAGTTTACGTAGCGACCACGAGCTACGCAAGGAACGTGATGCAATTCAAGCAAAACTTCTCGCAAAAGGCGAAATTGATGTCGATTTGGATGCAACGAAACAAACCGCGCAGGATTTCGAAGATGCCTGCAACGAAGAATTGGAAAAGTTTCAAATGGCTTCAAGAACAACAGCTGCTGATAAGAAAAATGACGTCAAATCGCTCAATCGGAAGCTGGATGAAACTTTAATTTTCATTGCGAAACAAAATTTGGGCAAAACTCAAGTCACTTGCTTGCCACAAGGCAAATGGATCGAAGGCGAAACACTTCGACAAACGGCGGAACGAGTTTTAAAGGAAATCGCGGGCGATAAAGTCAAAGCGCAATTTTATGGAAATGCTCCGTGTGGCTTTTACAAGTACAAATATCCGAAAGGCGAGCGAGGAGAGTCCGTCGGAGCGAAAGTTTTCTTCTTTCGAGCTGTTTTGAGAGATCATAAAGACGGAAATGTCGATGCCAAGACAGCGTTTGAGTGGAGGACCAAAGAAGAGTTGGGAACAGTCCTCAAAAGTCAGTCTTATTACAAAAGTGTCTCGCAATTTATGCTGTAATGAAATTATGAGATGAGAAAAATTTTAATAAATTTAGTCAGAATTCGTTAATTTTTTTTGAAGGTTTTTTTAAAAATTAAAAAAGTGACACAAACAAGATAAATATGTATAGCAATTTAAAAAAAAACCCATCTTTTTGTCTTAATCTTCATCAAATTCTCACAGTAAAGATTTCATAAAATTACTAGCAGACATTTCTTTTGTGTACAAGCCACTAAAACGGTTAAAGGACAAAGCGCTTCTATAAAAAATCTCGGATCTAGCCAACTCATTTTCGCAATGCTTCAGCTCAAAAAAGCGTTCGTATCTCAGGTTTATTGTCGGTTGATGGCGAATCAATTTGGTTCGGAGCTCAGGACACTTAATTTTCTCGTGTACCAAGTCAAAAACGAACATTACTTCAGCGAATGTCTTACGATCTTACAAAAAAGGCAAGTTTATATTCTGCCATTTTTGATTAAATTTGAATCGAAATTGATATCTTTTTTTTAAATTAAGACAAATTCTATGTTGGAGCTTTTGGAAAATTATTTTGTTGAAATTATATTTAAAAAAATTCACCAAAATCCTTTAAATTAAAAAAAAAATTATTAAGAAATATTTTCTTCAAAATTATCATTATTTTAAAATTTTAAAGTAAAAAATAATTTAAAAATTTTTTTAAAAATTTTTTTTACTTGCATTAGGCCGCTCCAAATTTTTTTTTAATTAAATTTTTTCCCAAAAAATTTTTTGGGGGGCAACAAAAAAAAGATTTTTTTAAAAATGTTTCATAAGAATGAAAACATTTAAACAATTTTTCTCAATAATCAATGTTTTAGTTGATTTTAAGGTTATATATTTAGTGCAAGTAAATAAAAATTTAAAAAATCATGATTTCCGAAAAAAAAATTTTTAACGAAGAAATTTTCTTGTGAAAAATTGATTTCAGAGCAATTCAACTAAAAAATTGAAAAATATTTTTTCACAAAAAAAAATTTGAAAAAAAAATGTGAAAACATCAGTTCACTAGTTTTTGAAAAAAAATTTTTAGAGAAGAAAATTCTTTATAATATATCATTTTCAATATAAAAGTTAAAAAAATTAAAAAAAAATTTTTTTTTTAAAAATTTTAAAAAATTAATGAAAATAGGCCAAAAAATTAACCATTAAAAATTTTTATTTTTTTTTTTTCAATTTAAAAACCAATAAAATTTTACTAATAAATTTTTTTCTTGCGTCTTGTTTTTGTTATGCTGGGCATGGTACATCAATAAAAAAAAAAATCCAATAAAGCAGCCATAAAAAAAATAATTTTTTGATGAAATTTATTTTAAATGTTGGTTTAAAGGCTGAAAGATTAAAAAATCTTTTTTCATTTTTGTTTTGTTGTTTTAATTATTGATTTCGCCGTTTTAAAAAATTACTGTGATAATTTTGCAATTATTAATTTTGGTTTGCCTTTTCTCAATTTTTTCAGCAAAAATCTAATGCAAAATATTTAAGGGCCTCGTTAACGTTTTATTTTCTTCATAATGAAAAAGTTGTTTATTTATTCCAAAAAATTTTTATTTCAAAAAATTTTAATTGAATCTGAATCGTCGTTCAAAATATTTAAATCGAAATTTTCATTTCGGTTAAAATTTTTTACACTTAAATATTGAAAAAATTTTTAATCAATTTTTAATTTATTCAAATTATTGTCAATGCGCTTTTAATGAAACACGGCAAAAAAAATATCCATTTTTTCTTTAAAAGGTGTTTTTACACCAAAGATAATTCAAATTTTTGATTTTTCTAATCTTTTTCGTTATTATGTGCGAAGTCTAAAAAAAATTATAAAAAGGAAAAAAAAATGTTAAATTTAATTCAAATTTTAATTAATATTTTTAATGATTCACTTTTTCCAATTTTTTTTTTCGAAAAAAAAAATTTAGACGGACACCTAAAAATTCGTTTTTGAAAAAATTTCGTGACTCGAAATTTCGATAAATCGTATAGTTCCCAAAAAATTAAGATCCCCGAAAAATTAAAAGTTTTTATTTTCACGTTAAAACCAATAAAATTTTACTAATAAATTTTAATTGTCTTGCGTCTTGTTTCGTTGTTATGCTGGTTGTTTGGTACATCCAATAAAAAAAAAACCCCACATCCAATAAAACAGCCATAAAAACGTTCGTGAGATTAAAATCTTTGCATCAAATGACTATGTTTTTGCACCTCTAATAACGTGTGATTATTACAGCGAAATTTACACCTGGCTACTTGCACAAAACATTCATTTTTGTTGTTGTTGTTGTTGTTATTACGTTGATTTCGCCGTTTTGATTACTGTGATATTATTTTGCATTTTATTACCATTATTTTTGCCTTTTCTCAATTTTTTCAGCAATTTCACTTTAAATTCTCCGGCAAAATATTTTGTCGTTAACGTTTTGGCACATTTTTGCTTTAATGGAGTGCAAGTTGTTACACCTTCCATCTCCCGTGGATTTTTATTTCAAAAAATTTTAATTGAATCTGAATCGTCGTCGACTCAAAATATTTAAATCGAAATTAAAATTCATTTTCGGTCGCATCGAAGAATTTTTTCCGTGGCAAAAATTGCAATTTTCTAATTAACTGCCTCTTTAACGTCAACTCAAATTACGCGTCGGTTTGTCAGTGCGCGGGAGAAACAAAGCCGCATTTAATGAAACACGGCAAAAAAAATATGATTTTTTTTTAAAAAGGTGTTTTTACACCAAAGATAATTAATTGTAATTGGGCTCGAGGCGATCTTATGTCTCGTTATTGATGTGCGAAAGGCGAAAAAAAAATTGCAAGGAAAGCGAGGAGAATGTAGTATGCTAATGAGTAATTACCGCAGAAATAAGTAAAGCTTAACGAGATTCTCCTTTTTAACGAGAAATACGGACATTAACGAGGATTTTGTTCGTTTTGTGAGTTAATTAATTTTTTCGTAAGGTTCATCATCTTCGTTCGACGAAGACGAAAAAAAAACTATTATGGATATGGATATTACTTTTTAAAAGTTTTTTATGGGTTTACATTAATTCGAATTTAATATTTGACAGTTTTCGTGGAGAAATGTTGTTATAAACTCGTTACAAGAGACAAGGGACGCAGTTAGAATATTAATGATGGAGGTGAAAAAAAGGTAATCTGGAGTCAAGATATATCTTTGTTAATAAAATGGAAGGATATTGTGAGAAAATTTTTATAAAAGCGCATTTTTAATTAAAAAATATTTTTAAAAAGTTGTTCAATTCATTAAAATTGAGTTTAAAAAATCTTTCTTAGGCTCTAAAAATATTTTAAATTAGCTCATGATTCAAAAAAAAGGTTAAAAATTTCAAAAAGTTTCAAATTTATCAAAAAATTATTTTTCTTATGACTTTTTGTGGCGAAAAATTATTCGAAATTTAATGAATTTGTTAAGAATGGACCTTAAGGTACCTAAAAAAACCTATTAAAAAATTAAATTAAAATCCTAAATAATTATTAAAAAAATCTCAAAAAATTAAATTCCTTCACAAATGTCTTAAAAAAGGTCGAAAACTCTTTTATTTTTCAAAAATTCATAAAAATATATTTTTAAATTAAAAATTTAATTGTTTTAGAATCTAAATTAAAAAAAAAATCATTTCAAGAATTAAATTCTAGAAAAAAACTTTTTAAAAAATCAATTTATTTTTAATTGCCTTAAAAATAATTAAAAAAAAAATTTTTAATTCAAAAATTCATTTAAATTTTTTTTTTAAATAAAATTTATAAATAATAATATTAATTTAACTTTAATATTAAATATAAAATTTTTTAAAATTATTTTTTTTTAATTATTAATTTTTTAGTTAATTTTTCTCTTTATAAAAATATCTTTCGGAAGTCAAAAACTAAACAGACAGACCTCCACATTTTTTTTTCAATCCAATAACGCACCTTTTTCCCGCAACATATCGAATAATTATCATAAAAATCCCGTAAAACGGCAATAAACAAATTTTACTCTCGGTACGTGTATCTGAAGGGCAATAAAAAGGTGTGAAGGAAACAATGATAGACAGCACCGTATAATGAACATCAACATAAAAAAGGAGAAGAAATTTCATATCTCTTCAATAATATCTTGATCATAAATTGTTCCTCCCAAAAAAAAAAACGAAGAAAAAAAACTTCACGTGTCGTTCTCGCTTCATTTTTTAAGTTCTTGCAGCTTAAATCTGATCAAGTTTTGATTTTTTTTTTATTTTTATGTATTTCATCTCATTCCACGAATTACAAAAAAATAAAAAAATTAACGTGCAACGTTCGTTACGGAATATAAAAATATTCATAATATCTTAATTTAATAATAATAATAATAATGTGAATGTAAATGAAATATAAATAGTTATCGGAGGCATATATCTCATGCACGCGCTTTGAGAAATGCATTTTTAAAAGAGAGCTAAAGGCTTTTTATTACCACGGAGATGCATGTCATGCATTTTTAAATGTTGTTAACTAAAAGGGATTAAGATATTTTATGTGTCGTCGTCGTTTTTCGGTCTTTCGGTGCGTTTTTTTTTTGCCTCGTTATGGGCGACTGGGCAAGATAATTTTTTTTTGGTAAAAATTTCTGTGGAAAAAAAAATCTCGTCGCACATTATTTACCTTTCCCACGAATTTTGTTTGTTTGACAGTCATAAAATATAAAGTAAAACAAAACAGTGCCAGAGATGCGAGTTGACACATAATCATCTCTTCACCAAACAAAGTGCACTTGATAAGTAAACAAAAGTGTCTTCGACTTGCACACACGGCAGACATCAAAACACAAAACGTTATGAAACGACAAAAAAAAAATCTTGAAAAATATCTCGCATTGCTACATCGAGAAGATGCCTCTTCACTGCAGACATCATATCGAGTGAGAGAAAGAAACAATGAAAAGAAATTATGAAGAATAGGCGATTTCGGTCTGTCGCATTTTGTTTACTTTACAAAGTCAAAGTAAATATCTTGTTGAGGTTGACCAAATAAAAACAAAAACAACGACGAATAACTGACTGAGGCAAAAAAAAACTAATTCCTTTTCACGATATTTGTCGTAAAAATATTTTTAAGAGGTCCCTTTTTATTATTAGTTAACAACGATAACGACGAAAAATAGCTGAGAAGAGACTAATTTTCAGCTGCCATTAAGAAAGGAATGCGAGGAAGGTGCAACTAAATAAGTGCTTATTTAACCACCAAACACACATTAAAAATTTGACTGTGCGAAGATGAGTCGGAGATGAAGAAGATGCAAGCATGAAGAATAAATTAGCGACTTTTAGGTGAACTGAAGATGAGAGCGCATTTCGATATAATGTTCAAATGTCTTTCGAAAAATTTAACAAAAGCAAAATAATTTAAGGAGCATGAAGTTACCTAAGTAATTGATATTTTTTTCTTAAAAATTTTTCATTTTATGTTTTTAGGTATATTTTAGAAGCTTTTGGAAGTACTTTCGATATAATGATTCACGAATAAACAGACGTTACATGATAATTCTTTATAGCCATATTACGTTTTGCTTAAGAACGTCGATTTTTTCGACTCTTACCCAGTAAATGTATTGGAACTTCCAATGCTTTTTCAATGTTGATCTTACTGTAAACCAATTTGTTATTAATACACCTGACAAAAAACATGAAAAAGTATGATTGTTTTAATTTCGACTATAAATTATGAACTCTTTTTAATTTTTGCCTCCAAATGTCTACTACTCGGATTCGTTTTTAGCCGTATCGCATTCCATGTATGTATGTCCGCTAACAAGAAGTTTTAAATGAATCTCTTGTTGATTTTAGTCACAGGTCCACAGTTTTGAATTACACACTTACAGTTGTTCGTAGAAGCTTTATTTCTCCTTTAGCCTTTCAACCTTCTGTCTCTTAAAGATACTTCCCAACGAATAGTTTGTGTCATTATATTTTAGTTGAAATATATTCGATGCAGGTTTATTCAGGTTTGTACAATTTAATAAAATTTTCATTTACTTTACTTTTTAATTAAAAATATCATACTTACCTTAAACAGACAGACTGTTCGAAATCGCTGCTATACCAATTTTTCAAAGAAATGCTTCAACTTCCTAAAATTAGATCGTCTGCCTGTTTGACAATACAAAAAGAACTTTATATTAATTTGCCGATAATTATCTTCTCTCGGTCGAAAATTAAGAACTAAGGCAAAAAAAAAATGCTAAGCTACTAAATGCTTCTGTTTATATTGAACGAAGCCAGATCAGCCTAAATGACCAATCAGAAATAAATAAATATAAAAAGGTAATACGAAAAAAATAATAATAAAAAGAGTTAAATATAAATTACAGCTGAAAAAAACAACAACGAATTTGCACAAAGCTCTATAATTATTTGCATGGCAGTCTGTAAAAAAAAGCGCGAGAGGAACAAAAAAAGCAAAATTTTATAACCAATGAAGTTAATTGTATGTTTCGGCACCATTTATTATTAAGATTTTATTATACTAATAATCATGGTAATTGACGCGGCTGTGTAAATTTGTTGGTGTCGGTAAAAATTTCCTTCTTTTTATTCTTATTGTCTATCAATACATTTGTCTTGTAAACCTGTTTGAACTTGCAGGCAATCAATGCCCCTTCGATATTTGTCTCATTCGAATAATATTTAATAATAAAACAGAGAAGACGATGAGATGTCAAGTCCACGTGAAATTATAATCCATCATAAAAAATGTTTATTATTTAAATTAATGGTAATTCATCTCCGGATTCGAAAATTTGTTAATCGTGCCAAACTGCCGACCGATGGACCGAAAAATGAGAGAGAGGAGAAAAAAAAACTAATGCGATAAATCAATATACGAGACGGGACGCGTGGAACAGAAGTCGTGATGTTCATTTTTTTTTCTCTTGCTAAATGTTGTTTAATGAAACGAGAATCATGCTTATCATGGATGAGCGAGCAGAAAACGAGCGTTATTTTTTTTTCTTTTCATAATTAGTGGTTTTGGTTGGGTTTTTGAAAGAATATTTCCAACGAAATTCAGCCTTCGCATCAAGCCAAATATCGCGCGCAGTGACATGACATGACGCGACAAATTTCTTGTAAAAATTAACTGACCAAAAAAAAAATCAACAAAGAACGTGACTTTGAGATGAATAAACAGCGTGAGGCGAGGAGGTGAGGTATGAAGTATGCGAGCAGCAGCAATAAAATTTACCATCCCGTTCATTGTTCGTCTTCGTGTCTCGTGGTGTGGTGTGGTTAGTGTGTGTGTTATTCTACTGTTTTACTGCTAGCTAGCAACGAAGCACGAGTCTGGGAACTCATAATTGTAAACTGTTCTCACGGCCTTTATATGACTCTTTTACTTGTTTCTTGTTTATTTTTTTTTTATTCAACTTCGTATTTCTGTCTTGCGCGCAGCTTCTTTGCAAGAAGGCTGTGATTGCAAGTAAACTATAAACTGCACTCTATGAATATGTTTATTTTATTTTTATAAATCACGACATACAACACCGATCTTCATTTTATTACCGTCTTAATTCGTCTTTTCAGCTTTTTTTTTTGTTTCGTTTGTTATGCATCTCCTTTTTATTGTTACTCATGCAGTGTGTTTGTTGCTTGTGGAATGGACACAAAAAATATCGAACAAGTATTTCACTCGAATTGTTCTTGTTCTTAAGAGCGCGTGCACCTTATAAGGTGATGAAGTTGAATAGAAGACGACGAACGAGAGATGATGACGAGCAGTTAAAGATAAATACTTGATTGACCTTATTTAAGGTAAGATCCAGTTTTTTTCGCTGACAATAAATAAAGCAGCTGAACAAAAAATAATGCCAATTGGAAATTTGAATTGAATGAATCCTCAATCACAAAGCAAACATTCATAAATTACCATGCTTTTTTACTTTAATTGATAAGTGTGTTCAGTAAAAATAATTGTAAAGGCTTTTATGTTACGTTCGAGTTTTGTCTTGAGCGTATTCTGAAATAGCATGAATAACAGTGCATACCTTAAATTATTTTAAATATTGCTTAAGATTCCATGAGCAGTTCAAAATTTAAGTTTTTGTAACTTTGATGTTTTGGATATGTTAAAAGTCGCAAATATGTTCCCATCATTTTTGTCGTTCCCATCTTTTTCAATATTTTAATGAACTTTTTACTTCTTGCTCTGTGAACTTACTAAAAAATATGTTATTTTTAATACTTTGGAAAAGTTTCCAGTAAGGAACTTTGAGTCGAACTTTTTTCGGTTTAATTAATCTAGTTACAAAATTGTTAAAGAGACGTTTTATGTGACTTCCATCAATGTCTCCGACAATTCTGGTATGTTTTCTTTAAAACTGCATAGAATGATTCTACCATTAATCTGTTTACCAAAAAACTTTTTTAATCCGTTTTTGTACCTCACAAAACGTTCACCATTTTTCAATACCAGAACAATCTGGGCCTGCCTCACAAGTTTTGAGAGAAGAGAACATTCAATAATTTCTTTGTCTTCTATCTGAAAATAAAAACAAGAAGAAAGTAATTAATTGCGCAAAATGTAGTTCTGTGAACTCACCCAAATAAATTTAAGCAAATATTGGACTTACTGCATGAACCCATTGGCTTACGATCTGAAATAGAAAAATGTATTGATTAATTTTCT
Organism: Culicoides brevitarsis; assembly: GCF_036172545.1. NCBI lineage: Eukaryota > Metazoa > Arthropoda > Insecta > Diptera > Ceratopogonidae > Culicoides > Culicoides brevitarsis. The sequence goes on along the minus strand of NC_087086.1, from coordinate 28,595,377 downwards.
TTCATTTTTACTAATATATTTGATATATTCGTGAAGACAACCCGTTAATACCCAAAAATCTTGAGAACGTGCTTCGTCAACAAACATTTTTACAATATAATATCTCTTTGCCGTTTTCTTAAATTATGCTAATCTTACGTATTTCAATGCAGCAATAAAATAAACGTCAGACAAACGCAGATTATAATTCCAAAAAATGAGATAAGATCGATTGAGCGAGAGATTACTGCAATAAATATGTTTTTTTTTCGTGTCGTGAACATAGTCAGGACAACATGTGGCTCGCTCGCACGGTAATAAAAAGATAAAACAACATGATTTTTCTCCTTCTTCGAGTGATCAGTGTACGTGCGAGTTCACGACAGACCAAAACATAATAATCTTTAAATGCCTTTTTTGTTAATTATAAATTAAGATAAGGTTTGATCGCAAATCGTCGTTTTTTTTTCGTCGGGCATTGCGTTGTTTGTTGCGAAAAGAGAGGTAATTAAAAATATTTCATGCAATTTCCTAACAAGTACTGCCCCCTATTTATCACCTCGATTAAGCAATCAAAGTAAGACACATCCCACTCCGCGCGAGCACTTGCTTCAGTTGTACCCGAAGAAATTTATTTAAATTTATCAAATAAATGTTTATTGAGATGCGGAGAGAAAATTCGTTTTGGAACATCAATGAGGATGAACTTCAATAACAACGAGCAAGACCACAACAAGATATTAATAATAGTAATTCATATACAAATGGTTGTTAATTAAGATTTTTCAAAGTCATTATCATTTGTTATGTTAGAAAACGCGTTTTTGTGAATGGGAGATGAGCGAATACGATGGCGCAGGGATGTTCAAATACTGGAATATGGGGCAATTTTGAAAAATTTTTAAAAGAAAGTTAACTAAAGGAAAAAAGGAATTCTTGAAAAATTTTGGGATCTAATTTTATAAACCATTGTCTACAATATTGATCAAACTAAGTTAATTTTGATTAAAAAAAAAAAAAAAACAAATTTTCTAAAATATAATTTTTTAAAAATTTTATTTTACTTTACCTAACTAATTTTGATCCTTTCATCGATGCCATCCGCTTGAATATCTCCATTTCGTCTCTTTTTCTCTCTCCCGCAACAACTGGTTAATTACATATCCAATTTATATTTTTCTTATTGCTAAACGGATTGAGTGCAAAAAGTTGCATAGCACTAATTATGTAGCAATAAATTATCATAAAACTACCTTTATTGGGCATTATTTTATTTAACGCCTTATAGAAAATGAATAATTTGGTTCATCATGATTCTCGCATAACAATTAATCAAACGGTATTAACGGACTTCGAACAGGTTTTTTCCCTTTCTGATGACTGACATTGTTTGCCGTGCAAGGACAGTCGTGATCTCTTTAAAAAAGCGCACGATGGCATCAAATAAAAAAAGAGCATGAAAAATATTCAATTAAGCTCCCGGCCAAAAAAATTGTGAATTTTTGGTTATCGGTATCAAAAATGGTTTATTAAAAATTACTTTTACTGGCAATTAAGAAAATCTTATCTTTCTCCAAAAAGAGGCGCAAAAAAAATGACATGCGTGAATTTTATTTTTTTTTTCTCTCGGCACAAAAGACTTTGCGCATAAAAAGCGAGGAACCCGAGCGACATTATCAGCGCGGCAAATTTATGTAAAAGTGTAATTAAATTCACGCCTATCTAAAGGAACAGGCGCGATTAATGCTTCGCCTCGCCAATCAGCGACACATGTGAAGAAATGAAGGGAAAAAAGCCACAAGTGTGGAGCAAATAATAAAAATAAATTGATTTAACGAATAAAAATGAAGATAAGATGTGACACTTAAAGGCCGCGATCTGTTTAATTATTGCCAGGTAAAGAGAAAAAAAACAACGACAGGACAGAGAGAAGGGCAGTGAAACCGGATTCTCTTGTAAATGATAGGAAGATTTATTGGATGGATTGGCGTGAAAATGGTTCTTGCTTGGTGGTTCTAGGTTAGAGAGGTGAGTAGTTACAGAGTGGTTTAACTAAAAAAACTTATTTTCAGAAAATTTTTGAGAAAAAATAAGAGAATTACTTCAATATAGAAAAATTATCAAAATTTAAGAGTTCTTCCTTTAAAAATATTTTGAATTCCTATAAAATAAATTTCTCAAAAATTTTAAGCTGAGACCCTATTATGGCGTAAAAGTTGACATTTTGTCATAGCGATCACAATAGATCTTCGGATCTTTAAACCTAACCTCAAAATTGGGACCTTATCTGAATACAAAAGACTAAAACGATTAAAGGACAATGTACATCTATTGAAAATTTCAGTTCTTGTCGCTAAGCTGCCTTTTGTCGTTCAATTCAGTCCATTTCATCCATTAAGAAATTCTCCTTGTGAAATTTTTAATTCATTTTTCACGCAGAATCGCTCTGTCCAACAATCGTGACTCCGACAATCAGATTCTATTTCATTCATTTATTTTTTTTTGTTTCATTTGTTTTCTCAGAAACAAACGAAACAATTGAAGATTGAACATTTTTACACCTTTCGCGCACAAAACAAATTCATTTTAATTTAAGTTTTTACATAAAAAGGGATTTACCTTCCATTCCAATCCACTTGAATTGTCTTCATTTTTTTGTCTTGTTGTTTCAGCATCATCTCCACTTTTTTTTCCACTCGCGTCACGACTTCAGGTCCATAGTCAGTAAATTTTAAAGACATTAAAAACGAACGAGATTGGGAGCAACCCAGATTGAAAGGTTAATTTATTTTTATGTCTTCTCCCATTTTTTTTGCTTACCTTGATTTACTTCTTCTTCTACTCCTCATGCCAACAACAGCTCTGCACAAATATTTCATCATTTTGCTCCATCATGTGAACGACGACGGAAGCAATTCATCATTTCGTTGCATATTTTTGAATAGTTTTCCAGAGATGAAAAAAAAATCACGCAAGTATTTAGAAATATCAAAATCATGGATAATAAATTCCCGCAGTTCTGACGCAAAAAAAAAAAATCGTAATACATTCCAGAATTGACGAGTTTTGATGCGCTTTCGATATCAACAAAAATCGCCATTCAAACGTTATTTATATTCCCATCTTATTTTATGGTATAATGATATCGATAAATTTCAATGAAAATGATGATCACGTCCAATATTGAAGCTACTGTTTCAATTTTTTTGCTTGCAGTTTTTATTTTTCCACATTTTTTGTCTCCTCTTCTCCGCTCGTTTGCAACAAAATTTCGTGAATAGTCATAAAAATTAGGCAGATGCATTTCAAGGTTAAGCTAAGAAACAAAAAAATCATAATAATAAAATGAAATGAAATCGCGAGAGTTGTTTTTATTTGTCAACTGCCTGAAGGCATAAATTTAATATTTAGGCAAAAATAGCAGTTTGGTGATAAAGAATAAAATTTCTTACGAAAAAGATTTTGAATAGCTTTAAAAATTCCGAGAAATCACGAAATCATGGGTTCGCATTGAAAAAATTATTTAAATTAGAATGAAAATGGGTAACATTAGATGGCCCCAAGAAATAATTATCTGTGTGTTTTGGTAAAAGGATGCGTGATGAAATATCGATGGGCTTCTATTTAGTCGATTTCAGTGATGTAAAAATTGAATTTTAGATTTATAGCTTAAAGTTTTGATATATTTAAAATATAATAAAAAATTTAAATATTTAAATTTTTTTTATAAATTAATCTTAAAATTTTTTACCAAAATTTTATTTTAAAAATTATTTTATTTAAATTAATTAATTAATTAAAATCTATCTAAAAATTTTTAATAATTTTTTTTTATCTGAAAAAATTTATTTTAAATAATTTGTTAAAAATAATGATAAAATGTTTAAAAAAATTATTGAAAACAAAATTGAAATTATTGAAAATATTTTTTTTTTTATTTTTGGCAAATAATTTTTTACAATTTTTAAAATATTTTTAACTTTTTAAATATTAAAAATTTAATTTACTTTAACTCACTTAAGTTGTAAATCGATTCAATAAAAAATCAAAAATTCTTGAAAAAAATCAATTTACCTCACAATTCATCTCCAGAGACATCAACGACCCCTCGTTGCCTTTCAAAATTCCATCACGCACCTGTACACTAGCATCGACCTACATTGTGAAATCGCTTGCAGCAACGTCAAATTCTCGGATTTCCATGTGTGTGTCTTCCTCGACGTCGTTGTTCATCGCTAGACACACGCATTTGAATAAAATATAATAAAATAATCAAGTATTCGATCAAAATTAATAATAATAACTAACCTACTGAATAGCGCATAGTCATCATCAGACACAATCATATTATTTTTTTTTCGTAGTAAACAGGTATTCGGTCCGCGCCGTGATTTAAAAAAAAGGAGAAAAATCTGTCGCGTGGCGTGGGAACGAAACTCGTTTTCTTGCCTGCCTGCTTTTGTCGCGTACGCCATACCATACGAACAAAACTTATCTTTATTTTATTGATATTGTTATTATTTAGTCACATTCCATTTATTATTATTATTATTGCTGGTCGAGACGAAATGCGATATCGTTTCATGAATCATGACAGCTCTTTTTTTGTACACCGCGCGTCGTTTTCGTCTCTCAATCACGACAAAAAATAATCAAGCACATTAATTCCTTTCCATATTTTATATTATTATTATTATTTTATGAGCAGAAACGTATATCACGAGCGAGCGAACGAATGCGAGACGACGACGACGACGAAGAGGAAAGACGCAAAGAAAGGTCAAAAGATCACCAAATTTAATTTTGTTGTTATTTTATGTTTTTTCTTCACATTTTCTGATTGTTTGTATTTATACACGGTGACTATGCTGATGTTTACTTTACCGGTTTTTGAGAGATTTTTCGTACATTGCTGAGGGCAGGTGCAACATTGCGAAGATGTCATTGACATAACTTCGTTGTCGTTGCTGCACGTTCGAACTCTCGAGAGAGGCTGCTGTTGCTGAGGTTTCTGTCTCGCTTTTTTTTTGTCTTTGTTGTTTTATTTTATTATACTGAAAATTATTGTAATTTAGCAAAACAAATTAAAATTGATTTCATCGCAATTTTTTTTTTGCAGCACTGCATCGTAAAAGACTTGAGAGTTTTTTTCTGTAATGCCATTAACGTTTCCTTTTTTGTTGATATTCCATAAGTGAGACTGTTGACTCAATAATGTTAATTTGAAGTGCTTGAATTGTGATATTAAGATAAATATTAAATATTTTATCTGCGGCGGGAATTCGATATGCACGAGGAGGTTGAGTCGAGATATGTGCGCCAATTTTTATCTGAGAAAAAGGTTTTTTTTTTAAATGAGTTTCGTTAGAATATTTGTGATATCGATGGGTCTGTCCGTTTCTCTAAAATGTATAAAAAACTTCATTGATGATTTTTAACCAGAGCATTTCCTTTTTTTATGCAACTCTTAAAACTTTATCCATGTTTGTATTCTTAGTTCGTAAGAAACTTTAATATATTAAATCGAGGGGTGTGTACTAATAAGTCAAATCCAAAAAATCGATAAAAAATCTATCAAAATCCATTGTAATCAATAAAAATCTATTAAAATTCAAAAAATCCATCGAAATTTATCAAAATCCATCGAAATCCATCGAAGTCCATCAAAATCCAATAATAAATTATCAATTTATTTATAGACAATTTGAAGGCAGTTTACGCAGATTTTGACCTTTTGAAACGATTTTTTCAAATTTAATGTTAAAATTACAATTTTTAATTAAAAATTAACATTTATTTATCATTCTAAATCTGATATTTCAGACATAAGTACGCTGTCATTATTTTCACATGTTTTTTCATTATGAGCTTCAACCATGCCTCTTTCCTGTTTTTTTTACGGATTGCCCTCTTAGTTCAATTCTGTGCTATCAGACTGCTGTTTTTCGATCGAAGATAATAAAATATTTTGATGTTTCTGATTCGATTTTCTTTATGCCCAATCCTAAACTTGAACGGCATACCTTGATCATGTAGGAATGATTCTATAGAGTAATAAGCAGACTAACTATTTATTTCTTTTTAAGACACTCTAGATGTTTGTGATCTACTGTTAGTACCATCTAAAAGAGAAATTGAATCGTTTGCTGAAGGACAACTTTTGATATTATGTTTTCTTCTAAAGCCTTACTTTTGGTCGTGTCTGGGTTTGCATTTTTTTTGTAAAACTTTGCATTATAAATATAAATTTAATAATATTGATGTTTTTTTTTATGGTAGAAATTAATTTATAACTTACCTTCCTTTAGTTTATTGCAAATGCGCTCAAGTCTCTATAAAAAAATTAAACAAAGTCATAACGAAAAAAATCACTATTCATTGTTTTTGTTTTAAATTAAATCTTCTTCACATTCACCTGGCCTCAACTTCACTAATTATAGTGTGTTTCAAAATATTTTAATCCATTAAGAGATTTAATCTGATCACCATAAACAATCATAAACAGCATACGGGAGAGGCAGATAACGAATTTCGTTTAGTTTTAGTTGATTGTTTATGAATATTAATTTCATTTTTTTGCTGTTGTTCATAGCTGGTCCCTTCCCATTAAATTTCAGTTTTATTCATTCACAAAAATTGATTCGCAAATGAAGCAACAGGAAATGGGCGTTCGTGTCTGGTAGATTTTAGGCTTCACAAAAAAATTGTTTTGATCGTCGACATCGTGTCTAACACGTAATATCAGCGAACAATACAAGTGTAAGTGATAATTCCATCTCGGTTTTTTTTGCCTTCTTGTTTCACCGATAATTACGTGTTCCATTACATAATTGATTACGGCACTTTTGGACAAAAAAAAGCCCAACTTTTCATGCAACAAAATATTAAAAACGCACTCTGCAACATGAATGACAGGTAATTTTTGCCGAAACATATCTTCGCAATGGGATAATTGATAAGCAACGGAAGATGAGTTTTGATCAGACACCTCGCCACTCGCCTCGAACGCGCATAATTATAGCTGGTAATGATGCTCTAATAAGGGTTTTAATAAAAATTTTGGACTCTAACAACACCTCGTTATGTGTAATTATTCATATTTATTAAGGTTCGCACTCAAATTCACCGCCGCTGCAATGCGTTTGCACTTCACTTCACTCACACGTCTCTCGCTTTGGTCCTTGCGGTTTTGTTTTGCCGAAAAGCACGTTTGCCGCGTCATCGTTCATAATAAAAAACGTGTGATGATGAAGATGCGGCTAATGATAAATATCCCTTTCATTTTCTTTTGATGATTTTTTTTATTACTCGATTTTTTTGCTGTGTCGCTGTTGTTACTGCTGTTGCTGCTGCTCTTTGTTCGTGTAAATGACTAAGAATATATAAAAATGTAAATGGAGCCTTTTTAAGAACACATTAAGCATAACATGCATTGTTATCGCAAGAGTTTTTATGGACCGGAATTCGTCGGTTAGGGTAGTTTCTTATTTATGAAAATTTCAAACAACGAACATTGAGGACATTGAGTTTTGTAAAATTCAAAATAAAAATTTCATGTTGATTAAATAATTTCTTTAAAGTCTTTTGTCTAATCCAAATAAAAAAAAATTAATTTTTTTTAAGTAAAAAATAAACATTCATTGAAACTTTACCCTATCGGTTGTCCATTGCATAGTGTCAGAAATTACCTCATTAGAGTATAATAACATCAGTCATTTAAAAAGACACTCAAGGTGCAAAAAAATTGTTAAATTTAAGTACAAGTCTTTAAATTCATGTTCAAAAGGCTCGTGGCTAGTCAAGTCACAATAATAAAAAAGTGTGTTTCTCTTAAGTACGTCGATCACATTTTTTTTGCCTTTCAAACGTTCACCAAAGTGTGTAAGACGAGATGCAAAGGACCAATTATGATGAAACAAAATAATTTGCACACAGGCTTTCCACCTGATTTAACATTTTTTTTATTCACTCGATTGAACATCAACAAAAGTCAACACTGATTTGAAGAACTCTTTGAAGTGTTTTTTATTTGCGTGAAATGCGTTAAGGATTAAAGTCAATTAAAAATATGGACTGACATTCGTCAAGACCACGTGCGTTCAACTAACTCTCAAACACGCGACCTTGCGAAAAAAAAAAACCATACTAAACAAACCGGCATGTGTCATTTCTACGAATTATTTTTGAATTAGTAGTTTTATGCATAGAGAAAGCAAACGACCTTAACTTTGAACACGGTTTTTTGAAAGTTCACCTGAATTTTTGTGTGTTTGCGTGCGAATGTGCGAAAAACGGCGACTTTGAAACTTGAACCCCCATAAACTCGCTAAACAAACGTGTTGTCTGATAAAAATTTCCAATTCCGTCTCACCGTATATGCGTATTTTTAAATGCGATAATTATTTTTGGGGGCACGTGACAATGAAAGTTCAAAACCTTGTTGATGTTCCAATGATTCGATATGAGTGAGTAGTGCGCGAGTGTAAACAATCGGCATCATTGTTTCCTTTTGTTTGATCAAGTTGTAAATGTGAAGAATGTGAGTCACGATGCGTTGAATGAGAGTTTGTCGTGACGATAATGATTTATCGAAATATGTGATGAATCAATCAAATTAGGTAATTAACAGAAAAAAAATTATGTAGCGGCTAGAACAGAAAGTGAAGTAACTCAATGCAATATTTGATCAAATACGTCACACATAAATATGTGTCACCAGTATCAAGGTCGACCCCTACCTTGTAACAAAAACATTTAAAAATTTTACTCGTACACAATACAAAATCAAAAAAATTGATGAGAAATTACCGAAGTGTGATGAGGGTTCGTAGCTAGAGCGCTTTTTGAATGCTTATAAGTTTAGAGGAATAGATGCAGTGTCCATTTGTTTTTGATTCTCAATTCTTTCTGTTTTATCTTTTTGATAAAAGTAACGAGTTGATGATTATTAATTAGTGCTAAAAAGTTTTTGTGTTAAGTCTTATGAGACAACTGTAATTAAAAGATGAAGACAAATGTCTAGTTTCTATCATCGTTCGATCTTTTTAAACCATTTGTGAGATGGTGGCCATGACTTTCTGTTCTGAATGTAGCTCACTGCAAATGTTACGTTCTTCTACCTTTTTTATTATATTGTGTTTTCCAAAACAATTCAGCTCTGCTTCTCATTTATATGCCTTTTTCTTATTAAAAAAGATACGTTTGATTTTTTTAAAAGATTTGTTGAGAAAGTTTGCTCTCCATAGTCGATTCCTTGGATGTCATACCCCATGCTTAAAGTTTATAATTTTGATTTTGTTCATACCACATTTAGAAATCTAGAAGATTAAGAAACTAACTCTGAGGTCCTTACAGCTTCTCTAAAATCATTTTTTAGTCTACAAAGATAAAATTTTTAAGTAAATATCTATAACGGACAGACAAAATCTTCTTACCAAAACTCCAAGATTCTTCCGCATAATGCGTCGTCAAAAAAATTGACACATCAATTTTTATTATTTATTTCATTAACATTTTCAAATTCATGTATTGTGCCGTGTCCATTTGTCGTATGGCGCTTTCATAGACATTTACAACCCATCTACAAAAAAAAAATATAGGTAATTATTTTATATTATTATTTATTATCACACACAGACACATTTATAGATCGTTATGCACTTTCCGTATACCTACCGTGCGTATTTGTGTCACACATATGATGTTCAAGTTCAAATTCTTCATACAGGTTGTGTCGTTGTCGTCTGTCCCACCATACACCATACAACAAGACAAATGAAATGAAAAGTGTAATTAATATATTTTAATTTTTTTTTCGGTTGAATGTAGAAGTCCATTTCAATATAGATCAGCGCACTGTCAAGTAGCACATTAATTTTTCCTATAAATAAAAAAATCATTTTTTTGGAGCATCACAGAACGTTCTAGAACTTCAAATCAGCAACAACTGAAAAAAAGAAAAGTTGATAAAAATTATTAAATTTTAATTGTGAAAAAACATGAATTTAATAAGTGTGTCAATAGTTCTACTTTTTGTAGCAACAATTACTGCCCGGGAATTAAATAAATTTTCACGGAATGGAAAGTGTGACTGCGTTTGTGGAGTTCGAGGAAGAGGAAATCGAATTGTTGGCGGATACGAAGCGACTCCTCATGAGTTCCCATGGACTGTAGGACTTTTCCGTCAAGGAAAACTTTATTGTGGTGCCTCGTTGATTTCGGAAAATTTCTTGCTGACAGCGGCGTAAGGAAATTTCTTTTAATTTGGAGAAAGTTTTTCAAGGTCATTTTTTTTGCAGACATTGCGTTGATGGAATTAGTCCTGTAGAGATCAAGGCTTACTTTGGAGGTCATAATATTACGAAGGATTATACGGAAATGCGTCGTATCAAGAAGATTCATCAACATGAGAGCTTCAATATTTTCTCGTTCGATAATGACATTGCTTTGTTAGAATTGGCCAAGGGTATTAAATTTGGACCAAAAGTGCAACCTGCTTGTCTTCCTGATGGATGTAAGTTAAATTTTTCATAAAAATTTAAAAGTTTGAATTATAATTTGACAAATTTTCAGCTGTTCGTGAGTTTTCTGGTTCAGAAGGAATCGTCGCTGGCTGGGGTCGTCTCGCTGAAAAACAACAAACCTCAATGTCACTTCAAACAGTAACTGTTCCGGTATGGTCTCGAGAAGAATGCGCAACTGCTGGTTATGGTAGCAAACGTATTACGGAAAATATGATTTGTTCGGGTTACGTTGAGGGAGGAAAAGACGCTTGTCAGGTAAGTATCTGTCGGTTTTCAATTTTCTTCATGAATTCACAAGATATTTTCTTTGTAGGGTGATTCTGGCGGCAGTTTGGGAATTCCATTACCAACAGGCAACATTCAAATTATCGGCGTTGTCTCATGGGGACGTGGATGTGGAAGGAAAAACTTACCTGGAATCTATACAAATGTCGTGAATTACTTGCCATGGATCAATAGACGTCTCAAAAACGAATGCTTGTGTTCGCCACGTCCTTTGCCAAAGACTTTCTCCGACTTTGTTACCTTTCCAGACAATTAATATCGTATGGTGGTTTCCTAAAAGAGACACAAAAAACTAGTCAATTTTTATTTGTTACTAAATATAATTTGTTACGTTACATTTTGTTACCATTAACCATTAAGATCTCATTAAAAATAAACATTTTTTTGAAAAAAAAAAACTTGAACAAAAAATGCACCTGCCAATCTTCACATCGTTCTCGATGAAATCCGATATTTCTTAAACCTTTTTGTCGCCTACACACACAAAAATTTGAATATTTAAGAGTCAATTGTCTCCTCTTTTCTTTTGCCTTTCTTCGTTTTTGTATCCTCTTCACTTTGTCGACATGGCAGCATCAACAGGACAACCACAACGAATTTCAGATAAGAGGTTTGAGTGATTTTCGTGTCATTCAGTAAATATTCAAAAGTCATGGTCGTCAGCAGATCTTGTCATCGATAAAACCAGGATACTTTTTTTCCTTTAAAAGTTAACATTTATTTTTTTGTAAAAAAAAACAGAAAGAAAGACATTTAAAAGATCGATTTCATCGTCAAATGGCATGATTTTTTGTGGGTAATTAATCACGCACTTGTCTCGAGATTTTAATCAGATGACAAAAAGAAGTCGAAGGTAAGAAGAAGTTAGGAACAAGTAACACATTGTTAATCAAAGTCTCGAGATAGATAAGGATCGTGAAAACTGAAGTATTGTATTAAGTTAAAGTAGAGCAGTGGAAAAAAGACGACCATGTCGAATGCGGTCTTATCAGAAATGGGTGTGTGTGTTTAACATTGAAATTCATTTCATTTTTGTTTTTGTGAAAATATACTGGTTTTATGGAATAAAATGTGTGTTTCCTAGTACTTGAAAATATGTAGTTTTGTGCGACTTTGAAATGTTTGTCAATTAGATAATTTAATAACTCTATTATTATAGTAAATGGCGACAAACGGCAAGTTGTTATCGGAATGCGTCAAACTTGTACTTTATTTGGGTGATAACACATTTTATGATCGGATATGATTTCAAGTTCATCAAAAGAGAAGTTGTCGTGTTTGTTAAAGGGCTTGATAACACTTGTAATGATGAGTAGGTAAGTTTTTCCTCAAGGAAATTGAAATCTATTTTTAAATCAAATCTTTACATAGTTTTCAAGGGTTTGCTGATAAGACATTGAAAGGTCATCTAATATTAAACGTTAAGGGATATCTCACTTCAGTTAGAAATAGTTATCGGAAGCCTGAAGTTTAATGGGTAATAGTAACTTTTTACCTGTCTCAAACAGATGCCATCAAAATTCATTTAAAGCTCTTAGAAGGCCCCAAATTAGACCCTAAATGGGTTTTCAAAGATTGTAGTCAATTTTAACCAGGATTGGAGCCAGAAAAGTTTTTCATGATTTCGAGTTTCGAACTACTCAACTAAGCTGACTCCCTAATCTGGACTTCTTTGAGCCTTGGTTTCTTTGCTTTTCAGAGAGTCAGAATTTAGTACAAAGCTGATGATATTTATAGTTGAAGATAACTTTGAATTGGCATCTTTTAGTGACTTGGTTTTAACTTGAGCGATACCTAATCAAGTAAATTTTTGAACCTTCTGGCACTAAATTAAAGTTAATTTCACAGCTCATGAATCATACCTCATTGACAGTTTGTGTTATGGCGTAACAGATAGTTGTGATTTTGGTTGAGTCAATCGGTATTTAGACATGAAACGAGACATAATAAAACGATAAACAGCCAAAGTCCGCCTGAAACTCAAAAGTTAAGGCAAAAGCTATCTCTTAGCTCTTCAGAAAATTTTTCGCAAAGATGGAGGGCGCAATTCGTTTTTATTTCAAAGCGAATAAGATTGCACTTCGTTTAAAGTCGTGAAAAATTCATTCAAGTATTGTGGTAACAAGCCATTCCTTATTTTGTAAATAGTCAGTAACACATTATAAATTACTTGTTGTTTGACACTCATTACATTACATTCGTTTAACATAACACGTGTTTCCAACTTTTGGTATCTGAAACGACAAATTCTGATAGTTGCTTTATTTTATTAAATGTCATATTTTCATATTCCACAAAATACTTACCAACCATTCTTTTCTCCACAAATTCATTTTCAACCAAAGTCCATAAAAAAACCATATCCAAATATCGCTGATCTTCCAACATCTGCTGAGCGACTTTCCTTGTAAATTCAGATTAGCACACAACTGTCTAAAGTGTTCCAAAACCCATCGAGATAACAGTCAATATTTTAATTAAAATGCTACTTCGTTGCCTTCTGCTTCCATGTATTCCTACTGATCTACGCTTTTGTCCTTTCGAGATAACCTACAAAAGAACATGAAATATTTGCTAATTAGTAGACTGAAACAAGCTAAAAGGTTTCACTGCATTTCGAATCTCTCTGTTGTTAAAACAAATAAATATAATAAAGACCCAAAAACGACAAAAATTCAGTCAGACGGAAACGATGTAAAATCTTAATAAATAAGTAAATACAACAAAAATACAGCAAATTAATGTTTTTTGTTTTTCGTCTTCAGCAAGAGTCAACCTTAAGTCACAAAATGCACAATGAAGTCCCAGGAGATTGTTTTGATTACTTAATAATTACACGTATTCCGGGAACTTGATCTTTGGCCTAAGGAATCGTCATGGCGCGCAGCAGGCAGGCAACGCAGTCACAAGTAAAATATGCGTAGGCTGGCTGAAGCCAGACAAAAATGAAAACAAGAAAATAATTACATTGTGTGGTAGCTTATCGTCGTGCATCTCTCTTTCTGTCTACATATATGGGGGATTCATGTGAGTAGCCAACAAAATCGTTGTCGTCGTCGTTGTTGTAAAAAATTAAAATAAAACTGAAATGAAAAGAATCACGAATTAAATGGAATACGAATAATAACAAAAAAAAAGCGAAAAAAAATTTACATACACACCACACTCCACTCCACTTAATAAACATTTTTTTTTGTTGTGTTGTTTAATGAATTGCACGCGTCACCAGTCGTGTGTATTGTGAAGCATCCGAATGAATCAATCCCATTTTATTATTTTCCTGCTTCTTGCTTGCTGCGTGCCGTTTGACACACGTACAAGGTACTTGATGTTTTCGGTTTTTGGGTCCCTTTAAATTCTTGCTTGGCTCATCATGCGAAGCTCCATTTTTTTGTGTGAAGAGTTCACGTCTGTTGATCAGCACTCTATTTTTTTTTTTGCGATGTGCATGATGAATATGACGAACTTTTTTCACGCTTAGGTGATGCATTTCTTTGTAATTCGTTTTATATGATAATTTTTTTCGGAGTGCAAATGTGGCTGAAGTGAACAGTGAAGGTCAAAAAATCCGCACAAAAAAAAATCAGGCAAGTACAAAATTAACTCATTAAATTTTTTCTCGTCTTAATTTGGAAGCCTGTAGAATGTCTTAATTTTGTAAATTTAATTAAAGGTTTGCCCCAAAACTTTGTTGCAATTTTTTCATCTTAATAACGATTTTTAAGACGAAAATGAAGTCATTTATCCTTCAAGGTAAAAAAAAGCTAAATGGACATTTTAAAAAGTAAACATTACAATTATGTCTCTTTGAAAAGTTTTTACTTGAAAAATATGCTCAAAAATCTGTTATTAACGTTGTTATTAAATTATTATTTTCATTTAAGTTTTAACAAAGTTTCGGTTCTCATTCACTCTAATAGCCGAGCGAGCAGTCAAAGTATAATTACCCACAAAAAATAAAATATAATAATAATAAATGAAAGATACAAAATGACTTACTTAAGAAAAATGAAGTAAATGGGTGGCCACACGCGTGCATCAAATTGTCTCTCTTTTCGTTCGTTCGTTGAGATGACGACGACGACGACGTAGGCAGTGGTCAAATTGTTTAAAGATGAAATGTGAACTGTGAGAAGAAAATTTGATGAGAAATTTGTGTGCGAATTAAAATGAGGTTTCAGATTTTTGAAGAAGATTGAAAATTTCCGCTAGATGGCGCTGTAGTTGTTCTAAGAAGATCAAAAATCATCGCCAGAGGTCGCTTTTTAACAGGTAAGTATAGATGTTGTTTCAATTTTTCTTATGAGAGTGATAATCCTTCCAGGTTTCATTTTATTCAAATATTTCAAAAACGAAGAAAACGTTTCAACCAGAGGGCGCTTTAAAGATTAAAGATTTGTCTAAAGGTAGGTTCAACAGCTCAATAATCATTCTTCTGCTAAAAAATTGCTTCAATTGTTCCAAAAAGTTTAAAAATTTATCCAGAAGTCCTTTTATTGATCAAAAATCACCGCTAGAGGTCGCTTTTAGTTAAAAAAAAAAGATAAAAAATTCTACCAGATGTCGCTTTAGTTGCTCAAATAAGATCAAGAAGGAAAGACAGGAGGAAAAACTTTCCATTTTGCTCAAAAGAAAATATCTTTAGTTGTTATAAGATCTACTTAGAACTCTTAAAGCGACCTCTAGCGGGCAATTTTATCTTTGGATAATTTTTTTTTCTTTTTTAATAATCTTTTTTGATCAGCTTTGATCCAAAGTTTTCAAAAAAGATAAAATTCTCCGCTAGATGTTAGATGTCGCTTTAAGAGTTCTAAGTAGATCTTATAACAACTAAAGATATTTTCTTTTGAGCAAAATGGAAAGTTCAATCTACTGTATTTCCTTCTGACTTTCTTCTCTCAGTGCACATCTTTTTGTTTCAACTTCTTCTATGTCTCTGATGATTGATCGATCGTGGTGGAATTTTATAGTGCACGCCAGACAAAGTCCACAAAACCACACGATTTGATTTGTTTATTGGCTTGATTATCCCTTTTTTTCTTACTCCGATCAAAAAACCTACAAAAAATTACCGCACATGAACCATAGCCGCAAGTATTTTTGATCAATCTTAATCAATAAAGAAAAAAATGCGGCAGACGAGACATCCACAACGAAAAAGGAGATCAAAGGGTGACTGATGACTTTATCATTCGTTTTTGCTTGCAAGTCATTTCACTACACAGTGTTCCAGGAGGTTTAATGCTTCTTCTACGTGCTTAAATTACTACAGAAACCGTCATCATGCAACACTGTCTGCCCGACTTCTTCATCAATATTCAATAAAATGTACGATTATGACCGCAATTACAACCAGCTCTTTCTTGCAAATAATAACAATAATCATTATGCCACCCAAAACGCAAGAAGAAAAAGAAACTGCAGCTACAACACAGGAGACAGATGCGAAATCAATGAACATGTTCGTTTCGTCAATTCGATGGGGAGTTGCGACTTCTAGTCACGCCAGTGGCCAAAATGTTCCCAAATTGAGTAATTATTTGCTCAAAATTGCATTTAATGCTGGAATTGTATCACCGCAACATGTTTCGTCGTCGTCGTAAGTCACGCGTTCTTCGGGCTTCGAGCAGCTCCCACACACAGCGCACAATAAAAGTTTTGCCACAGCATACAACGGAACGATTATCATCATGTCTGTCATTATTAATTTAAATGCATCGTAAAACATGTGCAGAATATTATTTTATTATTATTAATATTATTTGTGGTCGATCGTTGTCGTCGACAACGTCTTCTTCTTCGTGTCCAGTTCAATGAGACGACACACGAATTGGTATGCAAATAATAAGACAGTGTAAATTTTTTTTTGTCTGTTTTTCAATAAAAAATAATAATAATATAATAATAAGAAGGAAACATGACATACAACGAAAAATGTCCACGAATGTTATCCCCTCGTAGCAATCAGCAATGTAAATTGTATGTAGATGCGATGCGATCGAGGTGCAAGTTCCATTGATAAAATTGCATATTAAACGTGAGTTTTACAATAAACAAAATTGAAAAATACGAGACACACACGTTGATTTTTTAAAAAAAAATATTTTTGGTTCTTGTACTTTTTTTTTGGTGTCTCTCCTTATCTATACACTACTTCGATGGTAATGCAAATAATTTACGAATTTGTGTGTGTTTTTTGCTTGCATAACATGAATTCAATTTAAAAAGCATTTTAAAAAGGCGAATGACGAAAAAACAAATTTGGATGCAATTTCGGGTGATTAGGAACACCCAGAAAGTGTTGTAATGAACATTTTGAGGGATTTTCGGTGGGTTTAAAGAAATTTTTATTGGATTATGATTTTATTGGGCGTTTTTTGATTCTTTTAAAGGGCTTACGTTCATAAAAGAAGTGTGACATAAAATTCATTAAAAAATATTAAAAGACCTTTGACTTATCGAAAAAATCCGTGGTAATGCGTTAAAAATTTTATTTAAATTGAGTAATAAAAAAAATAAAATAATTCTGTAAAATTTCATTATTTTAGATTTTTTTCTTAATTTAATAAAGTTATCTTAAATAAAAGAAAAAAATTTAAAAAAAATATTTAAAATTTTTATTTATTTTTTTTTTAAATTTTTTGTTAAATTAATTAAATTAAAAAAATAAATTATTTTTTATGAATTCACTAAAAAAATGAAAATTTTTAATTAAAAAAAATAAATAAAATTAATTAATTAGCCATTTATTTTTATTAAAAAAATAATTTATTTTGTAATTTTGATTCAATATAAAGAAATCTTTAAAAAAATTATTTTGTGATAAATTTGATTTTAAAAAATAAAATAAAATAATTTTTTATCACTCTTTGCCTTTGCTCTTGAAAAATCATCATAAAAAATAATTTTAAAATTAAAAAAAAATATTAATTAATTTAAAAATAAAAAAAAATAATTTTTAAACGTAATTTTTTAATAAAACTATAAAAAAGTAGGTAAATAATATTTTTTAAATTAATTTTTAAAAATAATTTTAGAAAATAAATATTTTTTGACATAATTTTAATTTTTAAGAAAATTTGATTCAAAGTCTCTAAAAAAGCACAAAATCATTCATAAACGAAATAATAAAAAAATATTCTTAACTCAACTTCAATAATGACTCCAACCAGCAAAGAAAAGTAATCAGCAGCTCCAATTTTGAGAACTTTACTTAATTTTTCTTACAGTTAAACTCATTAAAGTTCTTAAACGATATTCTTTAATAAACAATAACGTTGATTAACTTCTCATCTCCAATCTTCTGGAAGCACCAAAAAACCAACATTATTTCCCAATGCTTTTAATGTTGAATGAAGATCACTTTTTTTCGCAATATTTCCCAAAAAACAAATGATCATTTCGCCTCTTTTTTTGATGACTCTCCTTTTTTGTGTATCTTTCAAATTGTTTATTTGTTGGATTATCTTCTGTATCATCATCATTATTGCAAACAACAGCGAGACAAGGAAAACATTTGATTTACTTTATTGCAATATTTATGGGTTCAAAAGTATCAAAAAATAAATTGTTTCGCTTGTTTTTTCGAGAAAATAACGCGTCTGCTAATGAGAAAAACCAAACGGGAAGCACACAGTTTTGAACAATCAACGTTTTTTTTTGTCGTGTTTCGTGCAGAAAAAAATTCGTTGATTAAGATGTTGGACATCAACTTTAATGGATTTAGCCACCTGATTGCACTTTTTGAATTAAAAAAGATTAAAAAGGTTACGAAAAATTGACGACGAACATTATGATGCATAGCGACGATAAATTGGCTTTTTTTTCGTGTGATGTTTGGATGGTAAGATGATACTTTATTGCTCTCTCGATCGATGTTGTAATGATTTCCTTTCTTTTGTTAAAGTTTTTTTTTTAGATGAGAAAATGTTGTAATGACGAATTTTGGCCGTTTTTGTTGATTGAATGGAGAATTTGATGCTCTAATGGCCGATTTTTTGACTTCCTGAATTAAAGTTTTGATAAATTGATTGACTTTTTGACCTTTTGGTTCATTTTAAGTAATTTTCTTGTTCTTTTTATCAAATTTTTGTCTAAAAAGTTCTAATAATTCAAATTTCATTAGTTCTATAAATAGCCGCTAATTACTGAGGGCGCTACTAAAAAATTTAAAAATCCAACCCTGCATAAAAAACATAAACAAACAAATTTGCATTAAAAATTCCTTTCCAAAAGTAGAAAAAAATTGAGAAAGAACCTTCAAAAACGCATCAATGTCGATCCAAACGCCATCAAGGTGGCCTTCACATTGCTTTCAATCATTTTTATTATGATAAATGATGATAAATATCTTCTTCGTTTTTACTGCCTAAGTATTCCCTTTTCTGTCTAAGTATTCTAAATACAACAAAAAATTCCTCTGGTGGTCCATTTTTGGGTGTTGAACATTTGCAACTTTAATGATTCATCAGAAAAAGTGACCAAAAAATTCCTCATTATTAATTAATGCGTTTTATGACGAACGAAAACTCAAAACGCAAAAGACAATAGAAGAATTTTGTGTTTTCGTCTTTCTACCATTTCTAGACTCGTTTCGTTCAGTTCATGGACAGAGCATAAGCGTGGCGAAACAGAAGAAAAATTGTTTGTAATACTATGTAATTAGGTCTTGTAGTTGCGCGGCGTGTGTTGGTCTGAGTGTGTGTCAATTACAAGACTCTTTACATGCGTAAGACACCGACAATGTGTGGCTTCGGTTATGATGTGTTGCTGCGGTTTCTTTGCTTTTAAATTATTTTATTATTATGACTTTTTTTCCACGTTCTCAACTACGCGCATCATCATCATCACTTTAATCATAGCACAAAATTTTCACTGTAATATGCAATTATGACACCTACCTGTTGTTTCTTGCCTTTCGCTTGATCTATCCGATGCTCATGAATCAGCGGCGGGACTTTTTTGCGGTTTTTTTGAATTTCTGAAACATCAAAAAGCTAAAATTACGAATTTCGTTAGTTCCGGTAAATAGACGCTCTTTGGTGAGGGCGCTGCAGTCGTTTGAAAAAATCCAACCCTACAAAAATTTCATTTTAACGGAATATTTCGCAGTTAATAACAACTTTAAAGTCCATGCTCATAATTCAGCGGCAAAAAGCTGAATTTCTGAACACTAAAAAGCTAAAATTACGAATTTTGTTAGTTCCGATAAATAGACGCTCTTTGGTGAGGGCGCTGCAGTATTTTGGAAAAATCCAACCCTACAAAAATTTCGTTTTAACGGAATATTTCGCAGTTAATAACAACTTGACAATACTGAAAGTCCGATTTTTGCCTTTCGCTTGATCTATCGATGCTCATAATTCAGCGGCGGGACTTTTTTTGCAGTTTTTTTTAATTTCTAAATGATTTCTAAAACATCAAAAAGCTAAAATTACGAATTTTGTTAGTTCCGATAAATAGACGCTCTTTGGTGAGGGCGCTGCAGTATTTTGAAAAAATCCAACCCTACAAAAATTTCGTTTTAACGGAATATTTCGCAGCTAATAACAACTTGACAACACTCAAAGTGCGATTTTTGTCTTGCAATTATGACATTCATGAGAGATATACATGAATTTATGGAATCAATTATCATGGAGGCTTGAATGAGTTGTTATTGTTTTTGATGTATCGCCGCTCCCTCGATGTTTTTCTGCCAGCTTTGCGGATGTGATGAAAGATTTTTGCAAACAAAAAAAATATTTTGGTCTAAAAAAATTTTTTTTAACAAAAAACAGTTAATCTGATTCATTAAAAAGCTTCTTAAAGAGGCTTAAAAATCAATTTCTCGTCTCGTCAACTTTTTTGTTTTCGCGATTTCTCGCATGGAATAAACATAAAAATTGGCGAGCAGCGAAAAAGTTATTAAAAAAAAGTGGAAGTGAATCAATTTATATTACTTTTATAGACATGTGGTGCAACATATAACGAAATAAAAAATTAAAGCAACTCCTTTCATTCATTTTCGTTTCAGCCGCGCAAGAGACTTTAGCGAAACGGAGACCACACAACGGGCAAATTAAATTATTAGGTGAACGAAAAAAAGTTATCAGACGGAGTTTTGCGTTTCAACTCCCGATTTGATGATTTTTCTTCGCGTACATTTTGGTCCATTGCCGTTTTTTAAAATTTTAACTTCTTCATCAATTCAAGTTGCTGCCGTTGCTGCTTGCATATGTTTAACTGAGTTAACAACTGCCTTTTACAGAAAATAAATTCGATGCGTAATTTCTGACTGCAATAAAGTAAATTATCGCTGCCCACTACTGAATTGGATTTTTTTTGTCTTCTTGGTTTTTTTTTGTTTGCCAATTCCTGGGTTGTTGGTAAGTAGTCGAAGAGGACATGAAGAAAAAAAATATTTATTGAAGATGCGGTTTGTTCGGTTTGTTAATATACAAAAAAGTACATATTATTAAAGAAAAGGTGAAACGAGGATCGAAGTGATTCGCATTTTATGCACGCGTAGTTTTATTTTATTTATTGTTTGTTATTTTTTTAAATTTTACATTTTTGCGTTCATAATGTAAATGATGTTCAAATAAAATTAATGAGGGACGCAATGGGTTGTGGAAGAAATATCAAGAGGGAAGGGATTGAGTTACTAAAGTGCATTTTTTTCTGAATTTTTTAAGAGACTTGATTTTCAAGACAATTTTTATTTATAACAATTATATTTATTTTTTTTTAAATTTAATCGCCTGACTTTTTTAGCCTCCAAAAATTTAATAAACTATTTTTTAATTTTAGAATTTTTATTATTTTTTTTCTACAACTTATTTTTATTAAACAAAAAAAATCTTTTAAATATTTTTTAAAATAAAAAATTTAATACATTAAATTAAAAGAAAATAAAATAAATTCAAAAAATAATAAAAAATAATTTAAATAAATAATAAAAAATAATAAATAAATAAAATAATTTAATTTTAATTAAATTTAATTATTACTAAAAAAAAATTTTATTATTTAAAATTTTTTTTTATTTTTTATTTATTTATTTATTTTTTTTTTATTATTATTATTTTTTTATTTAAAATATTTTTTTAAAATTTAAAAATTAAAGAAAAATCGTTAATTCTTGATTTACTGACTTTTTAATTCTTATGTAACTTCACAATTTTTTCTTGAAAAATATGATTTTTTTTGATGAATTTCTTAGTTTAGAATTTTAATTATTTTTTAAATATTTTTTTTATAATTTTTTTACTTTAAATTTTTTTTTTTAAATAATAATTTAATTTAATTTTAATTTTTTTATTATAATTTAATTTAAATAATAATTTTTAAACAAAAATTTGACCATGAAAAATAAAAAAAAATAAGAATTTAATGCTTAAATAATTTTCTTTAAATTTTATAAATTTTGTAATTTTAACAATATTTTTTTTTAATTAAAAAAAAGGATTAAAAATTAAAATTACATCTTCTTCTGACAATTTTACTCCTAAAATAGCAATTTTTCAATATCTCCAAGAAAAATGTGACTTAACAACCTTCAATAAAAAAAAAGTGATTAGTCCCTTGCTGTCCGCAAAACAAATAAAAAAATGAATTAAAATAATTTAAATTTAAAACAGAAGTCGTCTACATCAATTTTTTGCCTTTTTTGCTGCAACAATTTTGTACGTGCCTCATTTCCATGCCTCACCACTTCACTTCGCAGTTTGCATCTCCCGAGGTGGTCCAAAATAAATAAGTTTCTTTTTTTTCGGCAATGCACAAAAATTGTAGGTAGTCATCGCCACATTTCTATCATAAAAATAATGATGGTTTCGTCTTACTTCTCCTTCCACATGACCTTCTGAATTCTTCTGATGTCTTGATGAAAAACATGCAATTTTTTCGGTGTGCGGTGATGTCTTACTCTTCGTCTATTGTGTGCGTGAGGTCCATGAATAATCTGTTTTATCCCAAAACTATTAACCCGACTCGTCTATCGTTCTGATGTTTATGGTGTCTGCATGCATTTTTTACGAGTGTATGGCAATAATATGACACGCCCGTCGCAGATAAAAAAGGTCACTTTTTCGGGTAATTATTGCTCTTGTAGACATTTGGAGGATCAAGTTACAAACAGAAAGAGAAAGAAAAAAATATTTTTTAAAGAAACTTAGATAATTAGGGAGAAAAATGTAAAAATTTGCTACACAACTGTCATGTTTTTAATACGAAAAAAAAGTTTTATTTCAAGGCAATTCACAGCAAAAATGTGTGAGATTCGGTTAATTTATAGCTCTTTGCGAAATATGGGAAGAGAAGAAAAAAATTTCAATAAATCAACTATTCGTCTGGTTTTTTTCCGTCCTGTAATCGTCGGTCGTCGTCACTCAGCTCTCTTCAATTTGTACGATAATAACTCTGCGGATTGAAAAGGTATAAAGTTAACCCTTAAGCCTCAAAATTAAGGGGTTAAAATTAAACCCTAGGAGTTAAAATAACCTTCTTAAAGCAATTTTCTAAGTCAAGGTCATTTGAAGGTCAAATTAACCCCCTTTTGGAAATGATCATCTGCAAGTTCAAAAATTAATCCCTTCAAGATGCTTAGGAGGTTAATTAAATTCCTAAAGAGACTGAACTCCTAAAGAATTAAAGGAAGTTAGTCTCTTTAGGGTTTAAATTAACCTCTGAAGGTGTTAAATTAACCTCTTGAAGGGATTAATTTTTAGAAACTGAAGATGGCGATATCCTTACTGCGGATTGAAAAAATATGAAAATGACCTCTGAAGATCAAATGAATTCCATATGAGTTCAAATAAATCCCTTAAGTGAATTTTCTCATTCAAGGTCATTTTGAGGTCAACTTAACCTCCCCTTTTTTGAAGCCCTCATTGAAGGCCTTCCAAAATTTTCTAAGCAGGTTTCAAGGTTGAAAATTTGCTATGAGAACTTTGGAAGGCTTTATTTCCATTTTCCAATCCAAAAAGGGAGATGTTGACCTCAAAATGACCTTGAACGAGAAAATTGATTTAAGGGATTAATTTAACTCCTAAAGTCCTAAATTTTTTCTTCAGAGGTCAATTCTCATACCTTTTCAATCCGCCGGGAGGATATCGCCTCGCTGTCAACTATCTCAACTGTTCAAATATTTACCCACTTACACTTGTTCCTACACCACTTTGTCGTCGTCGTCGTCGTTTGTTTGCACAACACATGGCATTGTTGCCAGAACTTCACTCGACATCATCATCATCATCAGCATGAACGTCACACGACGACACAAAACTATCAATAGACACACACATTTTCCGTCTTTTGAAGAAATTTTATCGCAGGTGCCTTTCCTTATCGCCGCTTATCAGCAGCAGCAGCAGCGAGCGCACGAGAATGCAAGGATTTTTGCAGGCGATGCCCTTGTTTCCAAGGTTACTTCCACGTTACTTCTCGGTGCTGTGTTTTACGACACCGCCGCATCGCAATGACACAAAGACACGTGATTCGCAGCACAACGAACGTCAATGTTGGCAACACAAAAATTTTAAAACTAATAAAATGTAAAAGGAACACAACAAACGTAAGCAATAATGCCATTCCGCCTTTCCTGAAATGTGTTGTTTTTTTTTTGTGTGCACAAAAGTTGGCAAAGAAACACACACAAAAATCACGTTTATTTGCGAGGCAGCGAAGAAATTTATTGTTGCTATACACGCGTAACCCAATTTTCGGTGTCGTTAATCGATTCACGGTGATTTTTTTTTCACGGTGTGTATTTCTCGTATGAAATTGCAAATTGAAATTGAGATTTGTCACAAATTTGTACCAAATCTGCAGATGAATTTATTTATTTGTGAAGTTTGGACTTGAATTTTAATGCGCGAGGAGTGGTTGCTGATCGATTTTGCAAATGCCATGAAAATTATTTCTGGTTTATTCTTAGACAGACAAATTTGAAATTGACATTGCTTGATTTTGCATTTTTTTAGTAACAAAAATTAATTAAAAAATTTTTATTTATTTTTTTTTAGTTTTGATAAAATAAAATTAAAAAATATAAAAAAATTAAATTAAATTTAAAAATATAAAAAAATAAAATTAAAATAAATTAATAAAAAAAAATAATTTGAAATTAAAAGAAAATAAATTAATTAAATTTTAAATTAGATTATTTAAATAATTTTTTAAATTTTATTTTCGATTTTTAATTTTTTTAAATATAAATTTTAATTAATTAAATATTTTTATTAAATGTTTCTCGGATTTTTCTGCTCTTTTTAAATTTTTCTATCAATATTTTTTTTAAATATTTTTTTTTGTTTTCTTAATAAAAAATTTTAATTAAAAAAATATTTTCATAATAAAATTTAATTAATATTTTTGTTTAAAAAATTAACAATGGACTTTAATTAAATAAATTTTCAGGAGCAAAAAATAAAATAAGATATTTTATAGGAGAATTGTTAATTGTGATTTGTTAATTTTATTTTAATTTATTTTTTTTACTAAAAGTTTTGAATAATTGAATATTTATTTTTTTTATTTAATGAAAAATTTTAATTATTAATAAATATAATAAAAATTTTATTTTATTTAAAAAAAATTAAAATTTAATTAAAATTTAAATTCATTATTTAAATTTTTTAAATTAAATTTTGTTTTTTTTAATAAAAAATTTAATTAAAAAAAATATTTTTAAAATAAATTAAAATTAAATAAACAAAAAATAATTCTCCAATAAAAAATCTTATTTAATTTTTCGCTCCAAAAAATTCTTTACAAGTTCATGTAAATTTCCTTGTCTGATAATTTTTTATTTTCTTTCAAAAGTCTCATTAATTAAAAAAAAAATTGTTTATAAAAAAAATAAATAAATGAAAAAATCTTTCCACAGCAACAAACCCAAATAAACAATTCAATCAACTTTGGTCACTCTACTTTTCTTCGAAATATCGCTTCTGACGTCAATCTCTTCACTCCAAAATAATAAAAAAACAACTTATGCTGCATAAATTTCACTGTACAAAAAATACTTAATCAACTTACAAAAAAAGAAAAAAATATAAGGAAATGAAATTCGAGACGTCTCATTCGTCTGATAACACTTCAAAAAATTAAAGTCCGACGCGTTACGACAAAAAGTTTGTGTTTTAAGAACGATGATTAATTGAACAACCGTCTGATCAGATTATTTCGACTTTGATCGTCTACGAATTTTTTTTTTAATTTTCATAAATATTACGACATCTTTATCGCGTAAATCAGATTTTTAATTTTTTTTAATAATTAATTATTCGGAGATAATTTTTTTTATCTTTCGGAATCTTTTGGATGACAAATGCATGCAAAATGTCTAGACCTACTCGATATGTCATCGATCGATAAGTTTCATTGACTTTTCGTGAGTTCCAAGGCTAGCGTGGAGCACAGTGCGGCGAACGCGACAATCACGTGTCTGACATTTTTGACGAAAAAACAACAACATAAAAGCTGTCGACAAACAAAATTTACTTTAACAGAATTCAAACAAAACGTAATATTTTGTGTTGATAAGGCGTCGTCCGTCGTTACTTGCTGATAATGAACAAAAAAAATTTTCGTTACAAGAAAATTGGAACATCTTAGAAACCTCGGAATTTCATCATCTTTGTTTTTCGGTGACACGGCGAAAAAAATAAAATTAAATTTAAAATCCCGACGAAGGTCAGTTGAGTGAACGAAGAAGGTTCATGTCCAAAAATATTTTTTTTTCGTCTAAAAATAAGTAATTTTGATAAGGAGAGAAACATGCAACATCGCACGGCGATAACACAAAACAATTGTCAAGAAGTCTAGAAGTAACAAAGTGATTTAAAGCCGACATTCACTCATCAAACACGCGTCTCCCCTATCTCCGTCCGTGTTTTCTTATCTGTGAAGCACGATTTTTTTTTGTGTGTCATTGCTCGGTCGTTTCATATCTATTACTTTACTACGACGACGGAGACGAGTCAGACAATCATAAAACAAAACATCGATAACGTCGATTTATTGGTGCAGGAAAGTCTCACTAATGAAAAAATTGGAGTTTCGCAAAAGGAAAAAATTTTAAAAAATATTTTTTGACTATTTTTAAGTTTTTTTTTCGAATTATTCTCGCATTAATTTTTTTAAAGTAAAAAGTCTTTGGAAAATTAAAATTTTGTTTTAAATTATTAAAAATTTACTCGAGATCGTAAAAAATTAAACAAAAATAATTTTGGGATTTGATTCGAATCAAACAAATTTTAATGGCGAAATAATAAAAAAAAATTATTAAAAATTAATTTGAAAACCAATATTAAAAAGGCTTTTAAAAAATTTTAAGTAAAAAGTAATTTTTAAAAATAATTTAAGTTAATTAAAAATTAAAAAATTAAAATTGAAACTTTTAATAATTTAAATGCAATTTTTAAAAATTTTTATTATTTAAAAAAATTTAATTTTAAAAAAAATTTTTTAAGTTTTATAGTAATTTTTTTCAAAAGGTTTGTTTCCTAAAAGTTCAATTTTAAAAATTAAAAAGTTTTGTTTTAATTAAAATATTTTTTTTTTCAAAAAAAAAAAAAAATTAATTTAATTTTTCGTTTTAATTGTTTTTGGATATTTGTTTTAAAAATTTATTTGAAATTTTTTTAAAAATTTTTATTTTTCAAAAAAAAAAAAAAATCTTATTGAAAATTACATTAAATAAAATAAAAAAAAAATAAAATATAGAAAATTTTTTTTAAGACTTTTTTAATTTTTTTTACCATCTTGAGACAATTTTTTTAAATTTAAACAAAATTATTTATTATTTTAAATTTATTTTTTTTAAATTTTAAAAATGTTTATTTAAATTGCATAATTATTTATATTAAAAAAAAAATTAAAAAAATTTTTTTTCTTGAAGAAAAAATTCCTTTATAGTTGAGAAAAATTTTTATTTAATTTTTTTTTATTTTTTCAAAAAATTGATAAAAATTCATACAATTAATTTTATTTAAAATTTAAATTAATTTATTAATATTTGTTGAAATTTTATTAGAATTTTTAATATTTTATCCAATAAAAATCTCATCAATAAAATTTCAAAAAAAATGAAATTTTTTATTTCCAATTTTTCGCACATATTTCATCTTGCGAGACACGAATTTTTTATAGCACTTTTCTGTCATATCGCGCGTCAATAAAATGTATAAAAATTCAATCAATGCGAAAAAAACGGAGCCTTTGACCTGTCAGCCATTCACTTCGGTGGTGCTTTTAGTGTGAATGTATCGACACGTGACGCCGAATAAATTATTCAAATTCCTCCGGATAGAGAGTCCATCGTTGCCAGGATTTCTTATCGCAACCCCTCGCGATGACTGTTGAATCGCCACAACTTGCATCATTTTATTGAACTTTGTGCGTCTTTTACGTGCGACTTTTTGTTGATAACATTGCGTTCCGTCTCATTTCCTGCGGCAACGTTTCCAGACACTTTACTAATCATTTAATTTTCATTCAACGAAAAAAAAAATCACAAATTCACCTTACTCAACATGTGCTTCGTCACGATAAATCCATGAAAAAAAAGACGCGACGTGCCCAAAGCTCTTAAAAATTTAAAATTAGTCACTATTTTAAAAAAAAGAATTATTATCAATTTTAATGCAAACAGCATCCGGTAGCTGCTTTTGCTCTCATTTTGTCCTAATTTACAATTCCCACCGCACACAAAATGCATGTAAATACGAAAAAGCAGCAATAATGACCGAAAGACAAAGAGAAGAGAAAGAAAAAATCGGTAGCCAAAAAAATATATTAGAAAAGATGATGAGATGACGAGCTGATGGCAAATACATAATTCAAAGCACAGCAGCCGTTTCGCGTCTTCGTCGTCATCGTCGTCGCTCAAAATCGTCGCTTACATTATCATAATATTCTAATTTTTTTTTCAGTGTTTCGCCTCTAGGTAGTCAAAAAAAAAATAAAATAAAATTTATAAATGTAGAAAGGCCGAGATGTTACTTTTGTGTAATATAATGAGTTGCTGTTCTCCTTCTTGTCTTGCAAAAATGTATCTTTGACAATGACTATCATTCATTTTCGGTCCGTTGTTCTATAAAATGGCACAAAAGATTGGCGAAAGATGATGGGAATTTAATTGGAAACACAACAACAACATTTTTTTTTTGACTTAGACATGAAATATGGCGGCAAAAAATGTGTTTCATTATTGATTATTAGCATTTTTGTTAAAATAAAAAGCAAGACGAAGAAGTGAATTTTTGATTATTTGTGAAATCGTGAGAACGTTAAGATTTTTTTGTAGATGGATTAAAAGCTTTTGTTGTTAAATTTTAGATTTTTAATGAATTTTTAATAGAAAAGATTTAATTTTTGTTATTTTTGGTCATTTCTGAAGTAAAATGCTCAAATTTAAGTTCGGGGTTTATTGAACTTGATGTCAAATTTTGTCAATTTTGGACTTTGAGCATTCAAGTTTTTAATGTTAAATGTCAATTTTAACAGTTACTCTTTGATTTTTCAATTTTTATACATTTTTGATTAAAAAATCTCATATTTTTAATAAAATTAATTAAAAATAAAATTAAATTAAAAATAAACCTCCAATCTGATATAAAAATTCACAAAAAAATCAATAATATGAAAAATGAAAATATATTTTTAATACGGAGAAAAATTTTAGAACAACTTATTTTTGTTACTCAAATATTTATTATTTTTAAAGAATTTTTTTTTTATATTTTTTTTAATAATTTTTTTTTTGTATAAAAATTAACAAAAAGTATTTAAGAAATTTTTTTAATTCAAAAAGTTCATGAACGGGATCTTAAATATTAAAGACGCCCCTGACAGTTAAATAAACTGTGTGAAAAATTTAAATTCATGCTTTAAATTTAAAACCTTTTTGACTTACAAATTTCTATGTGGGTAAAATATTTGAAAAATTCGTCACCAGGGCCTAAAAAAAATAAATAAAAAGATAAAATTTAATCTTTAGTAAAAGTCACATAAATTCAAGTTGAAATATTTTATTTGAAATTTTTTAAATTAAAAAATTTTTTATGATTTTTTCCCCAAGATTTTTCTTATTTATTTAAAAAATTTAAGATTTATTTTTTATGAAGTTTAAAGTTAAATTTTTAAAGTCAATTTTTTTTGACCCTGAGCTTTGCTGAATGTAATTCGTCAAATCACGTGGTAAAATTTGAATAAACCACGTGGTTGAAAATTAAATTAAACCACGTGGTTTTTAAAATTATTAATTCACGTGTCAAAAAAAAATTAATAAACCACGTGGTTGGAAAATTTTAATAAAATAAAAAAAAATATAAATTTAAAATTATAAAAAATTAAATTCTTTACGTGATAAAAAAATTAATTAAAACACGTGGTTAGAAAATTCAAATAAAAAAATAATAAAAATTTGAATAAAAATATATTAAAATAAAAAAAAAATTAATTAAAAAAAATATAAATTTAAAATGATAAATAATAATTTTTTTGCGTGGAAATTTTTTACGTGGATTAATTTTAATTTAACCTCAAATTTTTTTTTCCGTAAATTTCCTACAAATTCTTCATTTCATTGAAAAAAAAATCGACTAAAAATACTCTCAACTCCGCCTTATCGTTTAATTTTCAAGTCAGCGAGACGTGCTTTCTCGCTAATTTTTAATGCGAAACGTTTATCGAACTCACATTTACTACTTACTCTTGTGCAATTATGAATCACTACACTTACCTTTTTAGCAAATCATTACCAACTTCTCCGCTTTGAATGCAAAAATCATGCAAAAATAGGCAACAAATGGAAATTAAAATAAATAAAAGAAGTTTTTTTTTCTGTATAATATATAATAATGAGATTTTTTATTTATTTTTTTTTTCTTCTCATATATTTTTTTTTGTTTTTAGTATAGTGTCTTAATATATTATTTGACATTCTTTGCACAGTAAATTCTTATAACATTCATCAGGTGATTTTTCTTTAAATCATTTTTTTTTATCTTTTTTAGAAAACGTCTATAAATTTATATATTTTTTATAATTTTTTATATTTTATCACCAAAAATATTTTTTCCTCAGTTTTTAACATCTTTTCATATAAATATTTGTGTTTTTTTCTCAGTTTCGACACTCTCAACAATTATGTGCATAAATATATTCTTATAAGTTATTTACAAGTTTATTTACATTTACAACTAAAATTACTTAAAATAATATTAACAGAAAACTAAAGCTAGTAAGGTGTTTTTTGTGTGTAATTCAAACTTATATAAAATTAAATAATATTTAAAAAAAAATAATTTTATTTTAATTAATCAATAATTAAACTTTAAGCAATTTTTTTCTTATTGCAATTTGAAAATAATTTTTTCCTGATCAATTTTATTTGGAAGACATTTTGTGATCATTGTCACATTTTGTGTGTTGTTTTTTTTTTTAAATTATTTAAAATTAAATTAATTATTGCAATAAATGCCCAAAAAATAATTAAATAAAAAAAAATAATATTAAAAAAAAAAAATTGAAGGCACTTTTTAATTAATTAAAAAAAAATAATAATTTTTTTTTTGTAGCGATTTCTTTACTGACCTCTGTTAAATATTTTTTTTCTAAAAAAAAAATTTTTTTTTGGTTTAAATATTTTTTTTTAAAGTTATTTAGATGTTTTTCTGTTTAAGACAACATTTATCATTTTTATTACCTACACTACTACTGGTAAGCATCCGACGTCGATTTTGAACGTAAATATGTCAACAGCAGCACTTTTTTTGTACGAAAACAACACGACAATGACGCTCGCGTGACGTCAGAGAACGCACAAAACTTCCAACAAGTGGCAATGACAACCAGAGATTGATTTGAATTTTTTTCTCGATTGTTCTGTCGGAAATTTGTGGTCAACTGCCTCGAATCGGGCGCGAAACGTGAGTCCGTTCGTCTCGCACAAAAGGTTAAATAAATCGCGAGATCAAACAAAAACGAAATCTTCTCGTGTTTGTGTCACATTTTTCCAGGCCGCCACTTGAGCATGCAAAAAACGTGCTAATATTCAGTGAACTTTTGAATGAGAATGTGACCGACTACTATTGAATATTGGATTAAAACGAAAAAAAAAATTTTTTTTTTCGAGACGTGGATGTGCCCATGACAAAATATTCGCTGACTCAGTAAATAAGTGAGTTAGTTACGACGACTTTGTTGTTCTGCTTTGAAAATAAACAAAAAACGTGTTCGACGAAAAAAAAAATGTATGTAAATTTTTTTTTCTTCGAGTCAGACAACAAACGGGTCTAAGGTCCGATTTTATTTTCGTACCTTTGAAATGCCATCGAAAAAAAAAGCTTCGACAATAATCGATCGATAAACGATGACTCAATGAAAAATTTGCATATTTGTCGATTCACGCGAGGCACGTTCTATGCCATAATTATTTTGCATATCGAAGTCGAAAGGTGACACCGCGCGCTGACTTGACACTTTTTTTCCGTTCAATCGACGCGCGAACTCGTAGAACATGTCAGTTAGAAGCTAAGATTAATGATTTTTTTGTTTTTCAGAGATTTACCAGGGTCTCCATGGCTTGTCGTCGTCCTCGTCTTTGCGCATCACGAGCGAAAGCGGCACCGGGCTGTACGATCCGGGATACTGTTGTTGGTGGTGGTGCATTTGTTGCGTGGCGGCATGATGATGATGCAACGACGCAGCGGTGACATGCGAGGGCGGCGTGCAATCCATGGCGTCGTAACTGTTGGCGGGACTCGGTGGTGTGTGGTAGGGCGACGTGGAATTTTCGCGATGCAAGCGATGCTGCGACGCCGACGACGAATTGTTGTCGTAGAGCGAGGTATTTGACGTGGCGGAACCTGTGGAGGCGGTTCGTTGCGGAATGGGCACGAGCATGGGAACGGGTGCTGGGGCTTGCGGTAACACGAACGCGACACTGCCATTCGATAATTTGGTTGGGATTAGCTGGATGCCGTTCAAGTAGTAGCCGTTGCCGGTTGTCGTGATTTGGGGTTGTTCGCGTTGCGGCGAACTGGGGGGCGACGGGAGGATGTGAACTTGCACGGAACTGCTGTTGTTGGGAGAGGGTTGTTGGTGGGGCGCGATGGGCGTTTCTTGGGGTTTGGCGTTGCCGTTGATGCAGTTGTTCAAGTGTTGCAAGAGGCGACGCTTGACGATGGGTTCGATGCCGGGGAAACGGTTGACTTCGTTGGCGCATTCCGTGAAACCAGCTTTGAATTTGTTCAAGACGTTCGAGTCGGCCATGTGGGAGGATTGACGTTGCAAGTTTTGCAAATGCTTGACGGTCATCTCGAGAATGTCGGCTTTTTCGAGTTTTGAATGACGAGCAGGCTGGAAAGAAATTAAAAAAAATAAAATTATTAATTTTTTATTGCTAAAATATTATTTTTAAAGGTAAGTTGCATCAAAAATTTCAAAAATAATTAAAAATTCGTATTAAATTCATGAAAGTGATTTTTTTTTAAATTTAATTTGTTTTTAATTTTTATTTTATTTAAAAATTTACTGTATGAAAAAATAATTAAAAAAAAATTAAATAATTTAAAATTTAAATTTAAAGAAAAAAAAAATTTAAAAAAGAATTTTTCATTTTTTTTAAATTTAAACGTTTTTTTAAAAGATTTTTAATTTTAATGAATTTTAAATTTAATAAAAAAAATTAACAATTAAATTTTCATTAAATTTAAATAAATAAGAAATTATTTAAAATATTTTTAATCATTAAAATAAATTTTGAAGTTTTGATTTTTAAATTTAATTAATTTAAAAAAAAAATTATTTTTAGGTAATTAAATATTTGATTTCAATAAATTCTTAACATTTTTAAAATTTAAATTATTTTTAAAATTCAAGGAAAATAAAAATTAAACAATTCAATATTTTTTTAAAATTTAATTTAATTTTTTTTAATTTTTAAATTAAAAAAAATAATTTAAAAATTTATTAGCTTAAAATTAATTAAATTAAAAAAAATTATTAAATTTAATTAAATTTAAACTAATTAAATTAAAATAATTTTTTTAAAAAAATATTATTAATTTATTAAAATGATTTTAATAATTTAATAAAATTTTAGAAAAATATTTTAATTTTAATTTTCAAAAAAATTATTTTTAGGTAAAATAGGGCAACTTGATCGACTTTTGATGGAAAAAATATTGTAAAAAAAAAATACTTACGTCTTTTTTCATGGCATCCAAAATGAGCGTCTTCAACTCATTTAGACAGTTATTGATTCTGGCACGTCGTCGTTTCTCCATGATTGGCTTGTTACTCTGCAAAGATAAAAATAGAATTCTTCCATTAGCGCACGACATCAAATTAAACAACAATAATAATGATCCGCAAGAAAAGAAGAGTAAAAGATTAAATTTATTAATAACACAAAATTCCAATAATAAAATCGTTTTTTTTTTGTTGTTTGCGCTAAAAATAGAAAACGTGATGGCGAAACTATTTGTACAAAAAAAAAATTTTATTTGATATTTCGCACCGTGCCGCGCGCACCGTGCGCGTTGTGGTCAACAAAGTCATTGTGTAGGTGTGAACCGACCGAGCAAACAAACGAGACGGCATCGGCGGCAACACGTATTTTTACAAAAAAATAAAAAAAAAATCACTGAAAAACATTCATTTGCATTCTTTGGCTCATATGAATGGAATTTTTGCGTAGTTGGTACCTGTGTTGTTGTAGAATAAATGCCAAATATTCCATCAAACAACCTACTTGTGTGTTTGATCTATTTATTTACTTTGCTTATGACGACTCGCGAACACACAAAGGCCCCAAAAAAAATTTTTTTTTTATGTTTTTTTCCTCTTACAAAGAATTTCTCACCCACATTCACATGGCGAAAAATTCACCACGTGCCAAAACGTAAATCTTTTTTAATGGGATTTTGTTCATGAGAATTTTTTTTTCTTTTATCGATTGACTTTGGATTGAGGGACGCCAGCGAGATAAGAGAAAATTTTTTCTTCCACGCCTTCAGATTTTTTTTTTAAATTTTTTTTTGATTTCTTGACCAAAACTCCTGCCCGCGTAAAATGACATAAAAAGCGAGCAAACAAAATATGGTGAGTAACTTAATTAAGTGAAAATTACGACGACGTCGACGACGAAGCGTGTGTGTGCCCACTGCTGCCACGCATTTACTCGCAAAATGTCATTTAACTCGCCATTCGGAGCGCATTTGAATTTCAAATTAATAATATTTTTTTTTTCTGAGCATCTTCGCTTTATTTGGATGGCAGTCCCCGGTATGGAAAGAACGATGTGCGATGCGAACGAACCGAATGTGGGTGATTTGTGTGTTGAGTGTGTGCGCGCGTGTCTGACCTTCTTCGTACGGTAAATTTTATATTATTTTTTTTTTTCGTTAATGAGGAGGATTGATTATTGTTGTTATTAAGTGAAACTCGGAATGGAGTGTCGCAGCGTGAAATTTTTATTGATTTTTTCGGTTAATTGGAGTGCCGCATGAGATGGACAAGGGGCACTTGTTGAACCGAGAATTGATTGCAGTTTCAATTACGATTTTTTTTGAGCGTGTGAATGATTTTTATTTATTTGATGAGGTAAGATTTATTGATATTTGTGAGAAAAAATACCAAAAAATTTAAGATTTAAGATTGATTATTCATCAAAAAAATTTTTTTTTTATTTTTGACTGATTTTTAAAAAAAAAAAATTTAAAATAATTTTTAAATTAAAAAACTTTTTTAAAATAAATTAAAAAAATATTTTTTAAAATTTAAAATAAATTAAATAATTTATTTCAAGCAATTTTAAATATTAAAAAAAATATTACATTAAGAAATAATTATTTTAGTAAAAAAAAAATTAATTAATTTAAATTAAGTTTAAATTAAATTTAAATAATAATTTATTTGGGTTTAAATCTGAGTTTTAGAATCAAAATTATTTTTTAATTATATTTTTAAAAAATTTGATTGAAATTTGTACAATTTTTGAGACATTTGTATAAAATAAATAAATAAAAATTAAAAATAATTAATAAAAAAAATAAATATTTTCCAATAATTTTTTCTTACAAAAAATAAATTAAAAAAAATATTTTTTAGTGATTTCAAACAATTAAGAATAATAAAAAATTAAAAAAAAATATTTAAAAATAATTTTTTTTTTAATTATTTAAAAATATTTATTAAAAAAATTAAAATAATTTATTCGGCTTAAAATCAAAATTTTTGACTCAAAATTCTCTTTAAATAAATTTATTTTTCTAATTTTTATTTAAATTTCCGCTCCAACTACGTAATTCCCATCAAAAAAAACTTTTTTTTATCTCACTCCCATCACACATTTTCCGCCCATCGATGCAATTACCGCTCGATTACGGCATGCCGTCATTGCCATCATATGTCGATAAGATCCGCGATAGTGATAGTCACAACTAACGCATTACATCGCGTCGCCTGCTCTAATTATCATCATTGTCACCACGAATTATAATTAATGGAAAATTTCCGAAGAGCACATTGCCACTTATCGACACGTCGCTAAATTCACGCCAAATAATTCAACTAAACAAAAAAAAAATAAAATCTGTTTATCTGACCTGAGCTGCTTTTTGCCATTCGATTGTTAACCACTGAACAAACATCTGAAATTTTCCACCGTTTTGCGGTCGAATTCATTCATTCACAACAACAATGTAGATCGTTGCTCATCACACGTTCCCTTTTTTTTTGCTCGTCGCATTAATTTGATATAAAAACAAAACGCGAGGAAAAAAAGCAACGCGACCAACGAACGATATGACTTTATAATAAATATTTACTTTGAGAGGTATGAAATATTCGCGTGGCAATTATAAAAAGCCGTATTCGGCTTAACGTGTGTGTTTACAAGTATTTGACATGTGCCAGTTAGTTAGCTTAGTTTTACAATTATTTTTTTTTATTTTATCATTTTATGGGTGCACACATGCGAGCTCGGCGTGTTGGTGTAAATCATTCATGAATTTCCTTTTCTTTTCTGTGCCTTTTTTTGTCGCGCATGTCAACTCAAAAGTCGTTTCTAGCCACGCTCTGGCTGTTGTTGTTGTTGGCTGTTTGCTGCTTGAATTGTAGCTAAGTGCTCTGTTATTATTAAAATTGACTGCACACGCCATGGCATGTCAGTCAGCAACGAATATTCTCATTCTCTGACGTTTTAATAATAAATCTCTCTCTCGGCGCGCTCGGTGGTGGCATGGCAGCGAAGAATATTCCCACACTCCAAATTAATTTTTTTTCTTGCTTTTTTCGAGTTGGCGTAAAAAAATTATTATTTTTTTTTGGACATTTCCATGTGGGTACCCAACAATTGATTTAATTAGTCGAATTTCCGATCTTTGACCTTCACTTTTCCCCAGCCAGCATGAAATTCGACAGAAAACCGCATCATCGATCGATAAATGTCGTCGTCGCGTCAATCAATCAATGAGACAAAAAATAAAACGAAGACGATTTTAATTGTTGTGTCGTCATCCGAAGTCCGAAGAAGGCTAAGGTGAGTCATTTTATGCGTTTTTTTGCGCGCGTCGCGGTACATTGTTGATTTTAAAAATAAATAAATAATATTTTTGTCGTCGTCTCGTCGTCGCGTGGTCGTTAACGCTTCCTAATATGTTCACTCGAAGTACACTTGAAATCAATTGAACGCGTTCATTTTTTGCCACGTGCGCTCAATCAATTTATCGCGTAAAGCGTTGCTTAATGCCGTGTGTTTCCGTTCCGCGGTTCCGTCGCGGAAACTTCCGATGATCACGCTTCCGGTGTGAATCTGGTCAAAAAATTTTCCATCGCATCAAAAAAAAAAAAATTGCCTCGTCATGACGGATGTTTTGCCATATTTTGATGATTATCGACGCATAACACAAGCGACAACGAATAAAAAATGTGGCACGTACAGACGTTCATAGAGCAAAAAAAAAATTAAGAGATATTTTTAACTGGCTATAAACATTCTCGGAACGACGGAACGGAAAATAACAGAAGCTGCGCGTGGCAATTTCATAATTAGATTTTGATTGCCCAGTTAGAAAAAGATTACAATGTCTCAAAATTTTAACCATATTAGACATTTTAATTAAAAAATAATTTTAATTTTAACAAAAAAATTTCTTATAGGTAAAATTTTATTTTTTTTTTAATTTTAATGAAAATTGATAAAAATTTTGAATTTTTAAAAATTGTTATTAAAATTTTTTAATTAATTAATTAAATTTATTTCTTTATTTATTTTTTTTTAAACTCAAAAACTCTTCATATTTTTTTTAATTTTATTTTTTTTATAAGTTTAAAATGCGAAAAAAAATATTTAATTTTTAAAAATTTTAGTTAAAAACTTTTAAATTATTTTTTTATTCAATAAAAATTTTAATTTTTTTTTTTATAAAAACTCTGTGTTTTTAATTTTTTTATTAAATTTTTATTTTTTGATTTGAAAGAAAAAACAAAATTTTCAATTTTTTCAAAAAATTTTCTATATTTTTAATAAAAATTTCTTTCAATATTTATTTTAAAAAATTATTTAAGAATTTATTTCCAAAATTAGGATTTTTAATATTAATAAATTTTTAATTAATTTAATTTAAATTTTCAGAAAAATTTGATGATTTTTATGATTATTTAACAAATTTTAAAAAAATAAATTTTATAATCAAAAAATTTGAATTTTTGATTATTTTACAAATTTTATTTTATTTTATGTTTAATTAAATATTTTTGTTAATTATTTATAAATTAAAATAAATAAATTAAATAAAATTTAATAAAAAATTAATAAATAAATAAAATAAATTTAATTTAATTTAAATTTAAAAAAAGAATATTTTTTTTAAAATATTTAAAATAAATTTAACAAACTTAAGAATTTTAATTATTCTTTTAAATCTCAAAAATTTTATTTTTTGAATAACAAAAATTTTTTTATATCATGAATGTTCTTAAAATTTATAAAATTAAATTAGAAAAATTAGCTTTAAAAATTTTTTTTCTCATGCATTTTATAAAATTTTTTAAATATAATTTTTTTTTGTAGTTTTTTCGTTTTTTTCTATTAAAAAATTAAATTTCCTGAGAAACTTTTAACCCCAAAAAATTTTTAACTGAGTTTAGATTTTTTTTTTGTTGGTGACGATGGAGTTGACCTACGACGTAGTAGATGATGACAACAACGCACAGCATAAAAAGTGTGGGAAAAAATGTTTTTTTGTGACTTGACCTGAATTTTATATATTTTTTTTGTTGCTGCTTTATTTTGCGTCAAATTGTCTAGTCGCTAGGATAAAGTAAAATATCGTTCGAGTGGGCGAGCACTCAACTCATTTTCCACACACACGTAAAATGTGACAAGAAAATTGCTCCTACACATAACCTTCCTCAATCTACATCGCTACATGTAGCAAGAGCTTGGTGCCGAGGGAAAATTTTCCAACCATCACCAACCAACCAACCACCCACTTAATCCTGGCAACATGACGTTTTTGCGTTTCGAAATTCATTCATGGAATCAAACACTTATCATCATCAACATCGTCGCCTCGTTCTATTTATTTACCCACACACAACACATTCGACAACATCGGCTCACACTTACAAGGTTTTCCATGAATGAAAAACTTTTTTTTTCCTCTGTCGACACAGAAGGCAGCTATGACGATCATGTGATGGTTGTTCGTCATTGACGCGCGCCTGCTTTTCGTCCGCAGTGGCATGAGGAAAATGTGTTGGTTGGGTGGTGGCGACACCCACATACACGCCAGTTCATGTAAACCGGAATGTCAGAAGTTCGGAGCGAAATTAACCGGGGGGACCGGAATGATGGCGCGCAAGGACGTCGTCGTCATCAGTTGTCGACGGCAGGCAGAAACAGGCAAGAAAAGCATGTGGGCGACTTTTGGGTTTTTTTAGCAAACTTTTTTTTTTTTTTTTTTGCTGTCGGATGTCGAAATGTGTCGAGG
The DNA here is from genome assembly GCF_036172545.1 of Culicoides brevitarsis. Classification (NCBI taxonomy): domain Eukaryota; kingdom Metazoa; phylum Arthropoda; class Insecta; order Diptera; family Ceratopogonidae; genus Culicoides; species Culicoides brevitarsis. The sequence goes on along the minus strand of NC_087086.1, from coordinate 28,555,599 downwards.
TGGCAAACAGCCTCAATCATTCTAAGTGCCGTTTGCTACAGCAACAAAAAAAAAACGTATAAAACACTTGACGCTCGTCATGTCACTTTTTTTTTGTCGGTGCGATGCCGTCAATTGTTGGTAGGTATGCGAAGGAGAAAGAAGAGAAAAGAAGAGGCAAAAGGCGTTCGTCGTCGTTGTTGTGCCAAGGAAAAATTTTTGTGATGATAAATTTTTTTTTCGACACAGGAGTGTGGGTGTCGAAAAATTTGTGTGTGCGCGCAAAATTTATCGATTACTGTACACAGTTCAATATAATTAACAAAAAAAAAAAATTTTTTTGGTATTTTTGGAAACTTACTCGTCTGGCATCGCTGGGACGCTTAACGGGCTCCACGGAGGGCGGCGTGGGAGATCCGTTGGCAATGTTGCCAAGTTGCGTCGCCATCGGTGGGTTTTGCGACGGCGGCGATGGATTTGTCATTATTTGCGACGAGGGGTCAATTCCAGTGACCATTTTGTTGAAAAATTTTAATTTTGCAATTTTGAATGGATTTTTATCAGCACGATCAATCACAAAGTTATTTTTTTTTATTTTTTAATTATTTTTTTTTTAATTCTTCATTTAATTTTTTCAGACTTAATTTTTTGTCTGAAATAATTTTTTTTATTTTTAAAAATTATTTTCACTTTTTTTAATAAATTTTTTTTTTTTTGAAAAATCAATTTCGATTTCAATTCACTTTTACTTTAAATTTATTATTATTTTTTTTTAATAATAAATATTTTTTTTTATTTTTCAGAGGTGTCTTCACTATTCAACGTTCGAAGCAAGACTGTTGGATTGTTCTGTTTCTGCCGCTGCCGTTCGTCGTCGACGTTCTTTCGGTCCCATTCTTCGTGTTTCCCGTGTACGAAGAAATCTTCAACCACTTGTGTGACGTGCGTGCCCCGTTCCTGTGTAGGCAGACGGTAGGTAAGTAGGTAGAAAATTGCAGCCGAACACTTATCACGACCGATTTTCTGTGTGTTGTGTACCGATTTACCGATGATGAATGAATGAATGAATCAAGTAAGCATAGAGAAAAAAGTGCATGTACGTTGTTAAGGTCCGATATTTTTAGAGATTTTTTTTTGAATCCTCTGTCGTGCTCCTACAAAAATCTTCGTTGATGATGATGATGACAAATAAGCGCGTGCACGTTCGGCTAAAATCGTGTTGGAGGAGAAGTTTCGTAGTAAAAAAAATTATTTCCCCTGTGATTCACAAATGAAATACCGTAAAAACAAAAAATGTTACGGTACGCACGAACGATCGAGTCGCAGGGGAACTTTCAATTTTTATATGAATTTTTTTTTCGCGTTCGGGTTTTTTTTTGTTTAATTCAACCGAACGATAATAGTAAATATTTTGCTAAATGTGAATGGCATGTGCAATTCGTGGATCGTCGCAGGTAGGTGGCAAGGTGTATTTATCCGGCTTGGCATGCCGCTGCACTGATTGGATTACGGACGGTTTGCGTGTTTCTTATCATCTCAGCTATTAAGACGAATAAATTTAATATTTTCATTTTTTTGTCTCATGAGGATTCTGATTAGGGGGGAGTGGGGTGATATACAATTATAAATATTTTTTTAATTTTTTTTTGTGATTTTTAATGTTTTTGGACGTTAAACGTTGATTCTTAACTTTGAATTATCTTTTTTTAAATATTATTTTTTAATATTATCTCAAAAGATGAAAAAGTCAAACGAAATTTCCCAAATTAAAAATTTTTTAAAAAATAATTTAGGCCGCTCCAATTTTTTTTTGTTGTTTTTACATTGCAAGTTGATAATTTAAATTTGATCTCAGAGTATTTGAAGTTAAAAATTTAAACAAAAAAAAAATTCATAAAAATAACTGTCAAAAAATTTGAAAAATAATTCTTTTGAAAATAAATATTTTTAGAGAAGAAAATTCATGTCAAAATACGATTTTCACTACAAAAATTCTTTAAATTGAAATTTTTTTTTTAATTTTTGAAAAATTTCTCATATGAAAAAAGAGGAAACCGTTATTTTTTAAAAAATAAAAAATTGGAGCGGCCTAAGTGACTTGAAAAAAATTTTCTTCTATAGGTATTTCAATGATCTTCTTGAAAACAGAAATTTTTAATCAAAAAATGTTTCCATTTTATATTTAATTTTAATTTTTTCCTCTGAAGCTTTTTGATAAAATAGGAGGGACAGGAGGGGTTAAAAAAAGGATATATTAAATTTATTCGCCTATGCAAAAACATTTTTTTTTGAATGACGACAATTAGCGTCATTTTGCAAAATTCTTCGGTTTTCAAGGATTTTCTTTTATTTGCCAAATTTTGGTATTTATTGGCAAAACATTACCTCGAGAATTCTTGAAATCCTTTTATTTTGTTTATTTATTAACTCTTTGCAAAAATTTAAAAAAAAAATTAAAATAAAAGGTTAACAATGAAAAAAAGGCAAAAGAGTTGCCCTTTTTGTTCTCTCTCTCTCCAGAGATATGCAAAAATTTTTTTGCACAAAACCAATTGTTGCCAGTTGAAGGGTAAATTTTTTTGCAAGAAAAGGCAAAAATTTGAGGATTGAAGAAAAAAGGAGGAAAGGCGTGTCGTAGTTAAAGGTAATCATCCTTTCTGTCAATCCTTTTCTCTTAACTTTTATGAGCGTAAATGGAATGAAAGGAACGAGAGATATGACCGATGATTGACATACAATGACCATCACTTTCTGTATTGAAGCGTTCAATGAAAAAAAAACAACAAAAATAATGGGAAAAGGTTAATGCTCAGGTAAAGAGTTTTTTTTCGAAGCTCAATTCAAAAAAAAAAGAGTTTTGTTTTTAAAACAATTTAAAATTTTTGCAAAGTCATAAAAATGGCTTTGTTTCAACTTAACTTTTCATGCGACGAGAGATGAATTAAAATTGCACATTTTCAACGGATGGAGGAAGACACGACGAAGCGCGTTCAGATGACAAGTCAAGGTGAACATTTAAACATAGTTCACGATTGAGTTACATTCTTACGTGTCTAGGATGCTGCGTTTTGCTGACATGGCACGAACATGGCCATTTTTTGTTCGTTCGAAACAAAGTCACGATTTTACTTTTAGTTTTTTGCATTGCATACGCAATTGTCGAAGTGATGCTCGTTTCGTGAGAAACAACTGCAGCTGAGCGAGCGTCTTGCAATGGTGAATGAAAAAAAGGTGCCCTACAGTGCTATTGGCTTTGTTTCTGCAGAAAGATGTTGATTAAAAATTGAGTTTAATTCGTATTCTAATGAGCCACTGTTTTGTTTTCATGCATTTTTGATTTATTTATCTGTGAGTTGCTTTGCTCAATAAGCATGAAGCAAAAAAAAATGATGATGATTGGCCCGTAGCTATGCGAATATTTTTCGATTTGCACCTTTTTTCTGTATTTCTTCTCGTATTTGCATCTCGCGATTTGAATATAAAGCCAATTTTTTATGTGGTGTAATCGTCTGTTAATAATCTTCCTCTCGCCATTCCATTCTCGTGGCTCGCTGCGCAGTTCCATACTCGCGACATGGAATGATAATAATATTTAAAGTTGAAAAATTTCACACAGCTTCCAGATTTGCCATAATAATTGTAGGCTTTTGCTTTTTTTATTATTTACGAAGTCGTGTGGGATGTACTTCGTTTTTGTTGTTCCTTAGCGAGACAAGTTACACAGAGAAAAACAAGTTAACTTCGCAGCACTTCAGTGTTCTTTCAAGACTTGACTAAACGATGAATGCGACGAGGAACGAACGCGAATGAGAAAGAAATAAAATCTATAAACGGCGCGCGCTTATTTCTTTATTTCTTATTCATAATCCATTATTCATTTTCGTAATGTCTCATCGGATCTTTAATTTTTTGTATTTCACCGTAAATACATTTCCTCTCGTTTTTTTTGTAGGATTTTTTCTGCAGCGCACAAAGTACGAATTGTTATTGCATTAAAAGTCGTAAACGAAGCTGGCGACGACGACTAACAGGACGACACACGCTTAATGTTGATACACTGAGATTTTTGCGTTATTGCTGTTATCAGGGTGAAGTTGGAATTATTTTTTGTTCTAAATATATATTTTTTTAATTTTAATTTTTTTTTTCAGGAAACAACCGAATGTTATTGAGGATGACTAAGAAGATTAAGATATAGCTTTAACTGTTGAACTGCAGCTATAAAAAAATATTTCGTTTGGCATCTTGATGTTACTAAAGCCTTTCTTGGCGATCATCTTGAAGAAAAGTTTTTTTAAAAAGCTCCTGATGTCATCGAGATCTCTGAAAGGTAAATGCTTCAGAAGTAATAAAGAAGATCTTCAAACCCGAACATGTAGCAAAGAATTGATAAATTTAGTACCAGCCACAGGCAGAAGACAACCATAGAAAATACATAGAGCTTTGATATGAACCAGCAAAGACTATTTGCCTCTGTAGAAATATCCATCGCTGGATGTCACGAGGATGGCTTAGATTTTGATACTCGTTATAAAACTATACGTAAGCAACGCATGAAAATCTATCAAGCCTTCATAAACGTAACTATACGAAAAATATTCTACAACAAGGTGAAAAATGTCTGGATTAAAAAGCTCCCGTTAAACGATCGCGATGACAAAGGATGAAAGTAAATAAAAAAGCAATTGTCTCATAATTAAAATTCGAAGCTCGACAAACAAATGCCGAAATAACGAAATTTTCGAAAAATTAAACTCACGTTTCTATAATCGTTCACGAAGAAAAATATAAATTATGAAGAGCGAACAACTTATGCTGATCCTATTAACTAAAATTTAGGCCCTAAATGCTAAAAACCAAATTTTATAAATTTTTAGATTTTTTAGACAAATTTTAATATCAATTTTTAATAAATTTTTAGTTCCAGAAATTTTGTTTATTGAAAAAATTTTTTTGAAAATTTTAAAAATGTTTATAGAACAAATCTAGCTTTGAAAGACATATGAGCTTTATTTAAAAAAAAAAAATTGAAATTGTCTCTAAAATTGTGTCTTTAATGAACAAAAACTTCCTCCAACATCACCGTGATGCAATAAAAATATTTAAATAATCTTATCGTTTATTATTGAAATAATTTATTGTATTGTAACTGCGATGCAATGTTGTACTTCTTGTTGGCTTCTCTTTTTTTTACCTTCATAATCTTTCGCGTTGCATTACTTGACCATTACTTGCGATATTTGAGACGTTGAATGGGCAATAAAATTAAAGTGGATTTTATTCCGACTCACAACCTTTCTCGCAGGTCTTTAGAAAGTTTTTCGTTCAGCAAGCCACACCACGAAAGTTATCATTTTCCCGAAAAACAAAAAAAAAATAACATAAAACATAAAGAGAATTTAACAATGAATGCCACAAGCATCTGGCTTTTAATTTTAAATATTTTTGATTTGCTTGCGGAATTCACGAAAATGAACCAAATTTACCACAAAAAAATAAAATAAAACGAGTGCCTTGAAGATTTTACACCACCGCCCATTTTTTTTGCTCATTTTTTTAGTGTAGTTGCGTTATGATTGTTGTTAAAATCTGTTAATAACATTTTCGCTACAAAACAAAGGAGTGAACAACAATGGCGATCTTAAATTGAGATAATCTTTTGAGATTCCTTCGCGTCGTTCGCGATCATCGAAAGGGTCCCCGTGGGTACAAAAACATTTTCAGCGAACATGTTGTGTTGATGTGTTGTGTGCATTACCAGCAATTTGATGATAGAGCGCTACCTCCGGGCTACAAGTCATAAAAATTATCGTGATCGTTATGAAAAGTGGTGCAGCTTTTGTTTTCGAAACTCGACCATTCTTGTTGTTGCACTTCTGTTTAATCCTTTTTCTGGTCAATTGTCAATCCTTTCACTTGCTGCTTGGGTTCTGTACCTGTTCCATAAGCTGATTAGCACACTGGCTTCTTAACTCTTTCATGCTGATTTTTTTTTCTGCAGCTTAAGAAACCGAAAAAGAGTAAAGGGGTAAAATTCTGACCAGAAACCAGAAATTTGCGGTCAATTATTTTAATAAGTCTTAACTCTTTTTTAATCCTTGGCATTTGGCAAGTAATTCTCACACAAACAAAGTGAAACAAAAGGCATGAAAAAAGCAAAGCACAAAAAGGGTAAAGACAAATCAATATATAAATATTTTTCGGACAACTTTTCGGGAGTGTGTATGAATAATGCAGCAGGAGATGCAAAAACAATGCACAAAAGAGTTACAAAAGGCATCGAAAACCACAATCAAGATAAATTGCCTTATTAAAAGTAACTTTACAATAACTTTGCAATAAACTCTGCCAATTTCGAGGGTTTTTCGTACGCATTTTATTATAAAATATTATTTTTTTTTCGGGAATGTGCACGAACAATAAAGATTATTGATTGCATTTGTTGGGCATTTGTTCTTTAGTTTTATTTTTCAAATTTAATTCGCGAGTTTCGAGTCCACATGAATTATTATAACATATTTCGCATGCAGCAAAAAATTACACACAAAGTGCAATATAATTTTCTTATTTTATTTTTCATAAACTACCTCGCGTCCCGTATACACAGTACATTGCAAGCATTGATTGATCAAGAGATAAATTATCGCTAATTCAGTAATGATCGTAATAAACCTACCTTTTTGTTCATCCTCTCTCGCATCACATCGACTTTTTATGCTCTCAAGCCAAATAAAAATAATTTTTTCTTCATATTTTTTTTTGTTTTTTTTGAGAAATTGCAGCACAGCAAGTGGAGTTGAATTTGCAATCAAAATCCAGTTAATCGACTGCTCCCAATCAATAATGATCAGGCGGAAATCGTGAAGAGAGTGCAGCATAATGCAATATTGCAAGAAATGCAAAAAAAGAGGTGAAGAGAGGTGTGTGAGTGGAATGTAGCGAATTTATAATTTTATGATAATTTTTTGAGTACTAATGCGATGTGTTATGTTAAGCAAGAATAATAACAACAACAGATGATGATGATGGTGCGAGATGAGAAGTTACGAGCCGGGTTAACAAGATTTGATGTAAAAAAATGAGACTAATTGACGGGATTTTTGATGTGGTGCTTTGTTGATTGAAAGGTGTTTTGATAGCTTAAAATGGATTTTGCGGTGAGTGGTAAATGTCTGTCAGTTCTTAAGAGATTCTGGTGAGAATTTTTTCAGTCTATTAAGTGGTTTTACTAACAATTTATTTTCTTTTAGGTCACAATTCGGTCACAGTCTGTGATGGAATTTTTTATTATGGATAATTTTTAAATTTTTTCAACATCAGTCGATTTTTTGGGTAAGGTAAGTTCAAGTAATACTTTTGACAGGAATCTAGATAGAGGACAAGTGCGATCTCTGTGACGCATTCCTTCATGATGTCCCACACTTGTTTTGTTGTCCATGCAAGCCCTCGGATTTAACAGTCAAAGATCTATGGCGGAATCCCTTAAGAGAAGCCGAATTCCTGGGACTTGAAACAGAAGAGCCGTCAAACTGATTACCGCTATAACAAAAACAACAACACAATAGGTCTTCGAACCGCGGTGATGCATCCTCAAACCTAACCTAAAACAACAATATAAATCTAAAAATTTAACTTTAGATTAAATTAAGAAATTTCAGATTCAAGTTTAAGCTCAATCTGGACATGCTAGAGTATTGAAATACTTCAAAATAATTAACTTCAGTTCTCATGACATTTGAAGAATTTGCTTTAACGATGAAGAATCATTTCTTGAATACAAGTTAACGGATGGAAATGAGATTCAACCAATAAGAATATCTTTTCCCTTTAATTTGGATATAAATCTAAGATTCAGCTAGAGGTTAAATGAAGGAAATTTGATGGCCTGAAGTTCTTATTTAAAGCTCTGAAGCTGAAGTAACTGAATTGATTAAAATGTCTTGAAGTTAAAAGAGTCCTATTGTACTCCCAATTCTAAACTTCTAAACTATAATATCAACCTCAGCTCTCACAAAATGGTCCTGAGAAGATTTTCAAAGTGCGATTGGAATCCGAAAAGTTTGCTATAGTTGGAATCGAACCAAAGATTATATGCTTAACTGATCTTCTATTGCTGGGTTTATATAACATATATAAGAATCGACGATCAACCTGCTAATATTTTTACTAAAAATCTTTTAATTGACAAATTCATCAACAATCTTAAGAGAGCTGAAATCACAAAACAATCATCGATATCTCTATTCAAATCCTAGATTTTGACCACTTCAGCAAGATTTTTAAGGAAACCAAGAATCAAAATCTTTGTTACGTGTTTAACGATCAACTAACGGCGAAAGAAAATTAATCATAGGAATCTGGGTTCAACAGTTTTTTCTCAAAATATCAAATTTAATTTCATTATTCCTTCAACCATCAAGTAGAAACAACGTAAATGAAAAATAGTCCCGATTGCCTTTGCAGGTATAACAATTTCCGATTCCAAATAAAAGCCTTGTTCTCATCAATCCTCAACTTATAGAACTTGACGAAACACAAGTTCTTATTCCTCTACATTCTTTGAAATAATCTCAATCTTAGTTTTCTCAATTTGAGTTTGAACTCAATTGCTCTTGAAAAACTTACAAAAGACGCTTTTATCACGTTCTTCGTTCACCGCAGCAACTCCATCCTCAAATCGCCATCTCATTACGTTTTCTAACATATTCATCGGTAATAATTTGCATATAAATCACGTTCAAATTATCTGCAAATCCAACACCTTACTGCTTAAAACGTTTCCTAATCGTCATTTTTGATCGATAACAACAGCTGCTTGATTGTTCATCCCGTTCTTCTCTCCGCTGCTCTTCCGAACAACAAACGATTAATCGATCAATCTTCCATTCTATTATTCCAAACGTTTTCTGCAGACACACAAAAGTGGTCTTGGCTACCTAAGATTCATTCCTCAATCCTCTTCCTGTTAATTCCTTTAATGACTTTATTTACAAAATATTTTGTAAGGCCTCGTACTCGTTATAGAAAATTTATGACAAAAAAGGACATTCTTTACAACTATTTTATAATCTTTTGTTGCAATTCATTCATGTGATGCTTGTTTGTTATTTGGCCATCATACAATCGACGCAAGCAGCAGATGAGGCGCAAATCTTTTTGTTTTCACTTGACTGATTTTGTCTTTTGTTTGTGCAACAAATGTGATTATATGTGTTGCAGCTTCGTCGAAAGAACGACTGAGTAAAAAACCAACAAAAAAATTTTAACAATAGTTTTTTTTTTGTTGTTCATAAATTTTGGCCTGTCAATTGTAAATATTATTGTAAATTGATTAAAATTTATTTTTTTTTATACAATTTTTTGTTCCTTTTGTGGGATTACATGCGTTCATATGCTGCTGAAAGGAACCAGAAAAATGATCAAAAATGCGTAATCTTCTTGTTTGTCGCTATTGAGTTGCAACTTGAACAAAGAAAAAAAATATTATGTGGCCTTTTTTTATTTATTAATAACTAGAAGAGACAGAAAAGGGACCATTTTTGCGTTTTTGCCAAAAAAATGTCTGAAGCTCCGTTATAGCGGCTTAATTGAAAGCGAAAAAACCGAAAAAAGCCGCTTTATCTTATGAAACTTGACACCATTAACGTTAATTGCCTCGACGCTAAATGATGCGAGTTTAGTTTTGTTCGCATGTTGATGCGATGACGCTGCCAAGTCGTCGTCTCAAGCAAAGATTCGAATCTAAAATAAATATTTCTCACGGTTTGCTCGTTCGGTTCGGTGTATAGTGAACGTCTCGTCCCTCCCTGCTTTAAATCAGGTGAATTGAACAACAATTGCTGTCTTGCTTCGTAAGCGCGCCTCTCTGTATTCATTTTTTTTTTGTTATTATTGGCAAGTAGCTTGTAATCGCGCAATGCAAAAAAAAAAAGAGAATGGATTGATCTACTTGCTCTTTGTGTTGAAATAACTTTTGTTTCTCTTCAATGTGGAGCATTTTAAATGCAAAAGAAGCGAGTAAAGAGTCCTTTAAGAGTTATTTATTTAGCTTTTTTTTAAATGCAAACTCACTCGTTCGATGGCGTGGCTCATAAAGTGCAAAATAAGCGCATGGTGCAAACGATTTTTTTATTTCTTAAAAGTCATGCAAGACATTCACTGTTGATTTATTGATATTTTTATGTGTTCATTTTTTCTTTAAATTCAGTGTTTGTTGAATTGCGCGCGGCTGCCTCACGCTTCTTGTGTGCCGTACTGTCGTCGGTGCTGTTGTTGCTGCTGCAAGAAATACGAAGAAGAATGCGAGATAAAGTGTTTGGTAATGCATTCAAGGGTCATGGGTAAGGTGACGGACGACGAGCGACGACGTCGACGTTAATGTTGCTTTGTGCACGAAAAATATTTTCAACTGTCGTGATGGAGATTTTTTTTAAAGCAGTAGTCGATTTATGCTGAAATAAAAGGGAAAGATATTGATCAAAAAAGATATTTTTTCGGAATTTCGAGTAAGTTTGAACAATTTTTTTGAAAAAAATTTAACTTTTAACTAAGAGACTCTTAGTTGAAGTTTTAGAACAGATTTTTTTTAGAGATTTATTAAGAGATTTTAGCATTAAAAAATATTTTAATTTTTAAAATCTAAAAAAATCAGCTCATTTTAGTAAAAACTTTCTTTGAATTTAATTTCTTTTCATGCCAAAAATATTTTTTTTATTGATTAATTCAAATAAAAAAATAATACCTAATAATAATAACAATAAAATAAATAAAAATGTTAAAAAAATATAAATTTTAGTCAGTTACTTAAATATTAAATCAATAATAAAAATTTTTTCGTAAAATATTTTTTTTTATTTTTTCAGTTTTGTCAAAATAAAAATTTTTCAATTTTTAAATGAAATAAATAAAATTACTTAACAAATATGAAAAAATTCAGCTTAAAATATTTCCAATTTTTTTTATTAATTAGTTTGGAATTTAACTTTTAAAATATTTCTATTAAAATATAAATTAATTAAAAAATATATAATTAATATTTTAATTAATATAAAAAATGTATTTTTTTAAATTTAAAAAAAAATATATTTTTTAATTTTTTAAATATTTAGTTTGTTCTCAAAATTATCATTTTTATGCAAAATTAAAATAAAAAAAAGCTTAAAATATTTCAAATTTTCTTCGAATTTAACTTTTTTTTTTGTTAAAAATATTTTTTATTAATAAAATAATTAAAAAAAAATATTAAATATAAATTTTAAAATTAAATTTTAGTTACCTAATAAATTAAAAATTTAATTATAATAAAAAAAAATATTTTTTTTTCGTTAACAAAATTAAAAAAAAATTAATATTTTTTAATTTTTAAATATTTACTCTGTAATTAATATGCAAATTTCTTTCGTAATTTAATTTTAATATTTGAAATAATTTAAAAATTCTTTTAATAAAATTTTTAATTCTTAAATTCAAAAAAAAAAAAAAAAAATTCTTTAAATTTATTTCGACTTAATAAATTTTATTTTATTTAAATTTTAAGTTCAAAATTCAAAATTTTACTTTAACAATTTAAGAAAGTTAAAAAAAATTAGGTGAAAATATACAAAATAATTAAAAAAAAAAAATTTTAAAATAACATTAAAAAAAAACAAAAAAAATATTTAAAATTTAGAAGTAAATAAAAAAATAATAATTTTCCTGCATAAAACCCCTGTTTCAATCCCTTTTCTGAAGGTCATTAGAATCGTAAAAAGATGCAAATCACAACCATTCCACTCCACAAAAGAAATAAAACATTCGATTCTGTGTTTAACTTTAATTGTCCGTTCACATGTCACCATCACCTCGCTCGTATTTTTTTTTTACTGCATCAATTTCGTATTCCATGTTTTTCGCTTATATTTCCTTATAAATCCGAGCTGCACTAAGGCAACTAACTCACTGCATTCAAAAGTCAATCAAATCGTTCAATTACGCAAAATGCCTTTTTCTGCCTGCTCCGTCTCATGTTGCAACAACAGCGCAGCGTTTTTGCATTTCAGAATTTATGTCTTTCGAATGACGACGATGATGATGATGACGATAACAATCATGACTAGCGCAGAAAAGATTCCCACAAGGAAAAATCGTCTACTCATGTCAATAAAATTCTAGTTGCCAGCAGTTTATGGGCAATATTTGTTGTACGCGATCGCTGTGAAACAAGACAAGACAAACCACTTATCTCTTTAGAATTTTTACAATTACAATAATAAAAGGCATTTTTTGCTTGCCTTGCTCTTCTTCTACTTCGTGTTTTGCCATTTTTTTTTTTGTTGAGTCGCACTTTGATGTTTTTTTTTGAATTTTATTGCCACGGCAAACGATAACGCACGTAAAATAATAATCAGTACAACAAAACGCAAACCGACACTTAAACATTATTTTTTATTAAGCTGAGGCCGAGATGCAAGTAATGCAATAATGAGAGCATTGCAGCGGGCAGGTGTGCGTTTATGGCATTATTAAGGAATTTCTTCGATTTTTTCTTCGTTCGAAGGAACCATGATTGACATCACCTTTACACGTCACTTGCGAATTTTCCCTTTAAGGCTTTAATTGATTTAATAAAATTTCGATCGATTCTAGAAAAAAAAATTCTGTCTCGGGCGCGATTTAATTTAATTTGCAATTTTTTTTTAAATTTATGCGTCTTTTTGATGGAAGAGGTGCAACAAAGTGTCGCTTTGTTTGTAGAAAAAGATAAGGATGCGCGTCTCGACTGATAAACTAATTAAATTTTCGATCAAAAGCTAATAATTAAATTTATCTTTTTCGCTTGCGCACATTATTCCGAAAAGCAATTACCGGAGACGAAGTAATGTAAACGAACATGTGTGTGTTCGATTTACTCTCAGCATTATTTATTGTTCATTACAATTTTTTTTTTGTTAATTTAATAAAGGAACAAGGCAAGTGCAATGCGTTGTAAAGGTAAGCAGGCAGGCAAAGTCAAAAGAGAGACTTTAAATTAAAAATGAATGAAAAACGGCAATTTTGCTTATCAAGACAAACATTTATTAATTTTTATTGCAAAGTGCTCTTATAGCTTATTGGTTTACCTACGACGATGTTGATGCTTGCGCGGTGATTGGCGCAACGTGTGACTAAATGAGACGGCGATGGAAGGGGTGTCAAGTAATTTTAGTAAAACTGAGCTTAAAATGAATAAAATTGATTAAAAAGGTAAATTTAGCTCATAAAAATATAAAAATTTGGTTGCTGAATACCTGCTGAATTGATTTTTCATATTCAGCGAATTTCAATTTGAAAATTAAATATTTACGAATTTTTATTTGAAAAGCTTGGATTAAAAATGTGTTCAATTCAGCTAATTAATGTTAATTGGTCATGATTTAAATTCCCGAAGATTTTAAAGCAAATTAAGAAATTCGCTGAATTGGAAATCAAAAGTTTTTAAGTGGAGCCTTAGAGTAATTTTATGAATTAAAAATAAATTTGAGGCAAAGAATTTAAAGTAGAGCGAATTTAATCTTAAATTATTTGCTGAGTACTTGCTGAATTGATTTTTTATATTCAGCAAATTTCAACTATTCAGCAAATTTTCAAAATAACAAAATTTAGTTAAAATAAGTTTTATGTTCATAATTTGAGTTATTTAGAAACAAAAATTTAAATGCTGAATTGGCCTTAAATTAATTAAATTTGAAAATTTTTTTGCTGAATATTTTAAATATTTCTGAAAATATCTTAAAATTTGACTTTGCTGAGTTGCTGAATTAATTTTTAAGTTTCCTGATTTTTTTTAATAATAATTTTACTTGACACCCATTCACACTCCAACTTCCAATCCACTTTGTTATCTTGTGCAAAAATTACCTTTTCGCGGTGTGCGATCAAATTTATGATATTTCTGTTTATAACAAACAACAAGTTGCTGCAGCATGTCAAAAGATAACCAAATCTACGATCATCAGCATTATTACTTGACTAAATGCGCAACCGAATCAAATTAATCCGCATTTAATGTTGATTACTCAAGGTAAATAACATTAATTATGAAAGCTTTTTTTGTGCGGTTGTTCATGTTGTTTCGCTCGCTGTTTTTCGCCATTCAAGCGAATTTGCAGTCAGTCACTGATCAATCAACATTCTTCTGTGCATTTGTCATAAAAATTCTTTATCAATGTCTCAATTTGACTCACTAATTATTAGTTTTTTGTGCATTTTTTGAACAAAGTGTCAAACGGGTCTGTCTGAGTTAAAAAGACTTGAATTTTCATAAAATATCAATTTTGTACTCCTCAAAGAAATTTTTTTAATTTTTTCTCAAAGAAAGTAAATTTTTTTTAAGGAAAAGATTTTTTTTTATTTTTAAACATCTTTTTTGACAATAATTTTAAATTTTTATAAAAGTTGTTTTTTTTTTAATTTTGATTCAAGATCTCTTAAAAAAGCATAGTCTAAAAAAGCATAGGAGTACGAAAATGTGAAAATTCTTCAAAAAAGCGATATTAAATATGAGTCAATTAGAACGATGACTCTCAAGCTTAATTTTTTCCGCTATCACATAACGTCGCAGTCTCGAAAAGGCGGAAAACTTTTTTTTTCGTCTCATCATAAATTTCAAATGAATATCAAATGACAGACTGCTTCAATCAGCAAATAAACGCATACAGCACAACACATCATTTATTATATATATTTTTTTTTTCATAACCGAACAAATAAATATTTATAAATTTTGATGTCATTTCAGTTTTTTTGTTGTTTCAAAAGGAATCGTTAAAAAGTTGCATGTGAGCCGGAGTCAAAACGCGTGAATGACATTCCGTTTATTTATTTATGTGAGGCAAACAAACAAAAACTTGAATGTATCGATAATTAATTAAAACTTGCAAATTTTTTTTTCGAGTAAACAGTTAGAATTGAAGGGATCACGTGTCACTTTTGAGACTATAAAATGAGAAATTTGATCCGCTTGGTATGGAACGGGAAAGGAAACGTTTGTCATGTTTGACGACTTTTTGCGAGATTTTTAATTGGATTAGCAGAAATTTGAGACAAACACTTTATGAATGAGTTGCGAGCGGAAATTAGCGTGAGAACCGTTAGAAAAAGGATTTTCTATTCAAAAATATTTTTTTTATAAGAATTTTTTACAAAAAGTATCAAATTTTGTTAAAAATCTCATATCTTCTAAATGAAAAAAAAAATTTAAATTAATTTTAAGGGCCAAATTTAAGCTAAAAATTTAAATTCTCAATGCAAAAATTTTTATATGAATTTATAAACTTTATTTTAAATAAAAAATTATGATTTTTAATAAAAAAAAAATGTACTGAAATTGACATTTTTTATTAAAAAATGCTATAAATTAGCTTTGATTTAATAAGTTAATTAATTTCAATTGTTTAATTTTAATTTAAATAAATTTTTATTAATTAAACTAATTTTAATTAAAATTAAAAAATAAAAAAATAATATATTTTCAGAAATTTTAAATAAATAAATAATAAATAAAAATAAAATAAATGAAAATAAATAAAATTATATAAAAAAATAAATACAATAATTTTTTTAAAAAATAAATTAATAATTAATTTAAAACAAATAAAAACTCACATAATTAAATTTTTAAAAATTATTAAACATTTTAAGAATTTTATTAATTTTTTTTTATTTAATTTTATCAATTTTTATTATTTTTTTTAAATTTTATTAAATTGATTTTTTTTAATTATTTTTTTTATAAAAAATTATTTTTTTTTGACAAAAAATCAACTTTCCTATGCTCAAAAAAATAAATCTTTCGTTAAAATAAATTTTTAGAGACCAAAAATGCCAAATTTCAATTTAATTTCACAATTTTTTAATATCAAGTAGAAAAAATCGACAAAAATAAATTAAATAAAATTTCTTCATATAAAACCTGAAATTTCATTCTTTACTTTAATAAAGTCATTACTCCACTTTGCGCACAAAAACTTCTTCAAAACCCGTTCCTCAATCAATTGTCATCATTATTTCATAAAATTTCACAAGAAAAAAACTCAATTCCACTCCAATTGCTTCTCAATTTTCTGCAAATAAAACAGGAATGTCAAATTATTTTCGAAAAAAAAAAATGTTTTCCTTCTTTAATTTATTAATGTATCAATTAGTTGATTAATTTTTTTCCATGTTCCCTCAATTATTATTTGTTTTCTGTCGATGTCGTTGTTGTCATCATCATGCCTCGTCGATAAAGAATTCGTAATAAGCCAGTAATTGATACAATTGCACACACATGTCCGCGTTCCGTGTTTCAATCAACGACGACGACAGCGACACATGTTTCTTACCGCAAATAATTTTTTTTTATCGTGTGGCTTTTTTTTGGCAAGCTGATCGTCAGTCGGTGTTATTAATTTCCGAGAACCTTCATCATTATTTATCTTTATTTTCACCTACAAATCGGAGCAAGGTGTGTTATCATCATCTTCTAATCTTAAAATTATTATTTTTTTTGACTAGCATAATTTTTTGATTCATTGCGTTCAGACACATTAGAAGTCTATAATTTTCTCACTCGATTTCTCGGGACCAGCTTTGCGATTTATTACAAAATTACGGAATTTTTATAACTTTTTTTTTCTGTTTACACACAACTTTAACAGGTAAATAAAGGTGTTTAATTTTAAATCAATATAATTAGATTAGGATTGATGGGCCGACTAATTTTTTCTTGTTGTTGTTGCCATGCCTTGTCTCGATGACGATACACGTGGCTAAGATACACAAAAAAGGAACGATTATGCAAAAAATTGGGATAAAAACAAAAAGAAACAGAAAAGAAGAGAAATGAAAGAGAAGCAGGTCAAAAAAGATTTTTTCTTCATTTGAGAACAAAAACAAGGAAGATTACCGTTTTGCATCATTTTTTGATGTTTCTGCTAAATTTTCGAGATTCTGGTTTTAGGATGCTTTCCCGTTACTTTCAT
Organism: Culicoides brevitarsis; assembly: GCF_036172545.1. NCBI lineage: Eukaryota > Metazoa > Arthropoda > Insecta > Diptera > Ceratopogonidae > Culicoides > Culicoides brevitarsis. The sequence continues at coordinate 28,538,641 of NC_087086.1, read as the reverse complement.
CTTTTGTCCTGTTCGTCAATTTTTTTTTACTTTTCTAACGGTTCGTATTGCGAAAATAAAATAAAATATCAAATGACTCATGTTCCAGATTATTCCTATAAACTCAGATTAAAGCGATTTAAAGCAACTTGAACCTGATTTAATCTGACTCATCATTGGAATAGTGACTCATGTTGCGTTTCGTTCCAGAGAGTGGTCAAAAATACGATTGCATGTGGAATTTTTACTATTTTGCGGTCGATAAGTGGCTGAAAAACAAATAAATTAACCAATATTGAACAATTGATACAATTTTAGTGAAGGTAATTGTCATAATTTTTAATATTTTTGGATTTTTTTGTATAAAAAAGATGAGATTTTAGCAGATAAAGTTAGTTCTAGTTAAATTTTTGACGAGTTAATTTAAGAATTATTTTTAAAAAATTAAAATTTATTTAAAAAATTAAAATAAAATGTCTAAAAAATTTATTTTCTTTGTGATTTTTACCATTTTTGTGGTGAAATTTGTCCATTGTGCTCCTGTTGAGGAAAGCGATGAGCGAAAAAAAATCAGCAATAATGAGGAGAGAGACTTACAAACAGCGGAGGCAGTCCATACATCACTTTATGGGTACAATAGTTATCGATATCCGAATTATCCAAGGGTTTTTGCTAGTTATCCGTTCGATTACAGTGAGTATTTTACTTAAATTTTCTTTTATTTTTGTAAAATAATTTTATTATGAAAAATAATTATTTTTGAATCAAATAATTTTTTTAAACTTTTAGTAAATTTTATTAATTTCTTTTTTAATTGTTTTAAAATAAAATTCAAGTTTTTGCTAAAATTTTTGTCCATAAATTATATTAAAATTAATATTTTTTGAGTCAAAAAATTACAAAATAACTATAGAATTTTCAGTTTCAAATTTTATTTGATTTTTTTTTGTAATTTTAATAGAAAATTAATGACTTTTATCATTTAATTAAATTTTATTTTATTTTTAAATTTTTTATTTATATTTATTTATTTTTTAGTTTATTTATTTATTAATTTAATTAATTTTTTTAAAAAATTATTATTTTTTTTTAATTTATTTTTATTTTATTATTATTTATTTTTAATTTATTTATTTAATATTTTATTATTTTTTTAATATTGATTTTTTTTTTAAATTTTATTTTATTTTATTTTTTTTATTTATTTTTTTAATTTTTTTAATTTACATTTTATTTCATATTAATTTTAATTTTCAAAAATTTTGAAAGAAAATTTTATTTTTTAATTGACCTTAAATGATTAAATCAATAATTTTTTTCTGTAAAATATTTTAAATAAAAAAATTGGAGTTAATTGTCAGAAATTCTTCATTTTTTTCTTGCCTTCATTAATTTAATTTTTCTACATTTGCAATAATTGTCAAAAATCTTTAAAATTATAAAAAAATAATTAAATTTTATTAAATTTTATAAAATGGTTAAATTATTTTATTGATTAAATCGATTTTTAAATTTTTTAAGTTATTTTTTTACAAAAATTAATTTTTAATTACCTCTTTTTCAGACTCCTACAAACGCCAACGCTACGTTTTCTCCATCTTCAGTCCATATTTCATCTAAAAAAACACCAAAAACTCAAAAAACAAAATTTATCATCTGAAGCGTGTCTGCGATTCGCACGAAAAAAGGCACAAAAGTGCACGAAAGTATCTCAAAGGCATCGGTATCGTGACTCCAATCGCCATTCAGCACAAAAAAAGCGAAAATCTTTCTCCGAAAACCCATAAGCAATAAGATAATCAAAATAACAGACGATAAGTGCATTTAATTGTATGACCAACTGCTCCGCGCTGTACTCTCCTTAAAGAAAAAAAAAAATAAAAAGAAACCAAAAGTCACGACTTTTGAATTTTTGGCAATAATTTACCTCGTTTTTCGGATAAAAAATGACTTTAAATCGCAGATCGCCAGATTATCGACGACAATGACGAATTTGGCGCTATAACGGTAAAATTCCACAAAAAAAAATCAGAAAAAAATTAGCGGCGGATGGCTTTTGTTTCACACAAACATGAACCTGACCACTTTTCTAGGAAACCCTTATTAATTATTTATTTTTGCGAGAACGACGAAACACGGACGACGATGCATCGAAGCGCAGCAACAGGCACCTGCTCTAATTGTCCTAAATTGGCACAAACTGTCTGCTAATCGATTATAAAAACCATCAAACGGTTTATTTTTGTTTTATTTATTTGACTGTGAACGCGAATCGCAGCAAAAAAGGTTCTATTCAAGTCAATTAAATAAATCAGAAGAAAAAATGCAGGCGAAAGGTGCAAAAAGGAACAACAGACAAACGTATCATCGGCATCGCGTTTCTTACAAAAAAGCAGAAAAAAATAAAAACTGAAGCAAAAGACGCAAAACAAGAGGATTAGATATTTTTACTTTCCTTTTTTGACCTAAATTTCGTTTTTTTACTCTCCTTCATCTTAATTGTTTACTCAGAAGAACAAGGCAACTAACAACAATTATTATTAATATTTCAAACAATATTTTTCCCATTTTTTAACATATTTCGTAATATTATGTCTTTTTAACACAAAAAAAAAATAAAATAAAAATAAATTGTTCAATGTCCAAATAAAAACAACAAAAAAATCATAATTTTCTGGGCAACAAATGAAAACAAGGTCAAAAAAATTGTTTTATTGCATAAAAAAAAATATTTAAAAAAATTCATTGTTCAATGCCCTCGTAAGTCGTCCTTTAGCAATTGTTCTTAGGTAGGAAAAAAATAGATAATAATTGTATAACATGGCCTAACAAACAAAAAATATTACAAAATTTTACCAAAAATTGTGTAATGACATGCAAATGGACGTAATGAGACGTATAGTAAGTACCTGGAAATTTATTTGCATCACTTTTGTTCATTTTTTGGGATAATTTGCACTAGTTTCGCACTGATTGAACCTATTTAGAAAACTGTAACAATTTTTTAATAAAGAAACTTTATGATGCAATTGTCCGTATGTAGAGCAAATGGCACGTTTTTCGACTTTTTATTGCTTTTTTGAAGGCAAAACGTCGTTTTTGTAATTTTTAATATTAAGGCCATTCGTTCGTTCAAGGAAATGCTTTCGGACAGAACATAACATCGCAGAATTTCAAAGAAAATTGGCAAAACTAAATTTTGTTTCAAAAATTTTATGTCATGCTGCTTCGATCTACTTTTGGGGTTGAAACTAGAGCAAAAGATTTTTTAAAAAAAATTTTTCTAGGAAGAAGAAGAAGTAAAGTACAAAGAAAATTGCCTTGAATCTGAGACAATAGGAGCAAATAATGACGAAACCCTTTTTATTATAATTTACTTTTTTTTTCGGACGAAAGTTTCGGACTAAAATCAAACTAAAAGAGTAGAGTTAAGGAGAAACAAAAGTGCAACAATGGCCAGAATAGGGGCTGAGCTTGACCAAAGCGTGTCAAAAAGGATTAAAATTCGACCTTGGATTTTTTTTTGTGTTAACTCGTCTTAATTATGTTAGGAAAAGGGATAAAAGACAATATTTGGAAGAAAATTAGTAAAAACAAACCATTACTAAATGAAGTTCAATGGGTTTTAAGAAGGCCTCTTCTTCTACGATTTTTTTCTTGTCTCAAGTCGAGTTTCAATCGAAAGTATAAAATTCCTTTTATTTATTGAGACAGCGTTGCAGGTGCCTTAAAGATGATCGAAGACTTGTTCACGCGTGTTTTTCAATTTTTTTCAATCCATTCAACAGGTCACCATCACAAAAAAAAAGAGAAATAGGTTACATAGTGGTTGATTGTATCACGAACGCTCGCATCGTGAACGGATTGCATTTTTTTTCTGTATACCTTCATGGCTTGTCTCGTTGAATAACAGAGGAGAAGAAGAATGATTGTGTGTTCAAAAAAAAAAAAAGATTCACGAATGTACAACGACAAGACAGATAGTGCTTGTACTGCCTTTTAAAATTGATATCCCGCGGTTTACTGTAATTGGATCCATGTGTTGTCGAAGCAAAAGGATTGGGGCTAGGAATGGATTGTGGTCATTAGTGGAGTTTTTTATGGTAATGTGGATTGGAAAGTACTAATTGATTTGTTTGAAAGGAATTTTTGGTGTTTGAGACCCTTGGAATGGTTTTTTTTAAATCGTTAAGAGACCTCTTGAATTAATTTTTGAAGAATTAGAGACCCCTGAAAATAGACATTTAATTATTCTAAGACCCCTGAAAGTAGCTTTATATTCTTTAGAGACCCCAGAAAGTAAATTTTGATTCTTTAGAGACCCCTGAAAGTAAATTTTGATTCTTTAGAGACCCCTGAAAGTAAATTTTGATTCTTTAGAGACCCCTGAAAGTAAATTTTGATTCTTTAGAGACCCCTGAAAGTAAATTTTGATTATTTAGAGACCCCTGAAAGTAAATTTTGATTATTTAGAGACCCCTGAAAGTAAATTTTGATTCTTTAGAGACCCCTGAAAGTAAATTTTGATTCTTTAGAGACCCCTGAAAGTAAATTTTGATTCTTTAGAGACCCCTGAAAGTAAATTTTGATTATTTAGAGACCCTTGAAAGTAAATTTTGATTATTTAGAGACCCCTGAAAGTAAATTTTGATTATTTAGAGACCCCTGAAAATAAATTTTGATTCTTTAGAGACCCCCAAAAGTAAATTTTGATTCTTTAGAGACCCCTGAAAGTAAATTTTGATTCTTTAGAGACCCCTGAAAGTAAATTTTAATCATTTAGAGACCCCTAAAAGAAAAATTTTTCTTTTTCAAAGCCTCAAAAGTCATTTTTTATCACTCAGAGGTCCTAAAAACAAATTTTTAAACAATTTAAGACCTCTGAATTAATTTTAGGTTATTCTCGAAGATTTTTATAGTACTTTAAAATTCATTCCGAGCCCTAAAACCCATGCGTGCATCTTCCCATCCAAAGAAAAGGATTTTATTATTGTTTTATGCGTTATTAAACGACTACTCTCGAGAAAAAGGAACGAGATGGAGAGAGAATAAAACAGTCCATGTCACGATTATCTTACATGTCAGTTTTATAATATATTTGAACAGCTTGCTTTTGTTTGTTCTTAATAATATTTATTTAAAAAAACATTCTTCGAGCCTGCATATTTTTTTTTTTCACTAATTGAACAAAAATGCAAAAACAAAAAAAAAAGTCTTTTCTCACATATAACAATAATCATAATCATCGCCCGTTTTGTCAAGAATCCAATTGAGGTACGAAGTGATTCGGGTATTCACACTTGGCATATTCGAAGCGCATCCTTTGCCGTAACTAATGACTCCCAAATCGTAAACATTTCCTTTGGGGTCTGTATAGAGCATGGGACCTCCTGAATCTCCTTGACAGGCATCTTTACCGCCCGCGAAGGCACAAACTTGGGAATTGAAGATTTTTTCGGCGCCGTTGTAGCGATTGGCGCAATTTTCGTTGGAAAGGACTCGCACGGTCGTTTTGAGAGGAACTTTTGAATAAGGACCTCCGAATTCTTTGGTGCCATAACCCACGAATTCAACTTGAACGTTTGTGAAATTACTCCATTGGTACCTTTTAAAAGAAAAATTTTTAATAAAAATTATTTTTTTAGGAAATTTTTCAATTTTTCACCTAAAAGGAAGACAAACAGGACTAACTCCGTAGTTAAAAGTCATCGAATCTCGAGTCTGGACCAAAGCAATGTCATTTTCCTTTGTCGCCTGAGAATATTTTTCATGAGGAATGAAGGCATTTACATTGTACAAAGCTGAGTAAGGAGTATCGGAGCCTGTAGTGTAATCATGATCACCCACAAGAAGTCCACTTTGGCTCGGATTTCTATTTTCAATGCAATGTACTGCTGTTACTGCAAAACGGTTGGTGACTGAAATCAAGTAAAGTCATGAAAAATTTTAAAAAAATCTTGAAAACTTTCAAAAAGGTAAGTAAAAGCATTAAGCCTATATTCAGGGTCGGAAATACTTTCAGACAAAAAAATGTAAAGCCTTTTGTTAAATAAAAGTCAAAATCAAGTTGACTTTTGACTTAAAAGCTTATTTATTTTTACTTAAGTCAAAGTTTTAAGTTAATTACGTCAAACTCAAAAGCTTAATTTAATTTTTTTATTTTTAATTTTTGAATTTAAAACAATTGTTCATGAAAGAATTGAAATTTTTTGAAAAATTAAGCTTCTAATTTTGACGTTGTTGACTTAAAACTTTGACCAGGGTTTCAGAAACTTATAACTTAAACATAAGCTTTAAAAACTTGCATAACTTTATTTTAACTTAAGCTTTAGACTAATCCTTAAGTTTAAGTAAAAGTTCAAATTTGTCAAAAGTCAAATATTTTTTTAGTTTTTTAACCTAATTTTGGGAAAAAAATTATTTCGTTCGATTGATTTGACTTAAGTCAAAATTTTTTAGAGTTTTGCTTAAGCTTAAGTTTTGACTTAATATATTTTGTAGCCCTGAGTTTGACTTAAGTAAATAAGCTTAAAATAAGCTTCATTAGCTTTTACTTTTGGCTTTTATGTCGTTTGACCTTTACGTGACCTTTAGATAAGCAAAAGCTTTTATTTTTTATTTGACTTAAAGTATTTTTGATCCTGCCTATATTAAAATTCAAACCAAGCATATAAAAAGACAAAAACACCGAATTTCTTCAAAAATTGTCAAAAACTTACTGATAAGTCCCCCGCAATACTGACTTCTACTCGTCAAATCGACCAAAACCGCCATTGATGGAAACTCATTAACGCCTGTGGGTTCCCCGCCAACGATATAAGGATTCTTTTTCCTTCCATTATTTCGAATGCCACAAGAGCAAGTCTTTTTTACAGCCGATAAATTACATTGGAACCTTCCTCCAGTAGTCGTATAAGGCACATAAAGAGCCAGAACTGCATCTTCATCGAACGAATCCCATTCGTACCACTTTTTACCGCAATGCGCTTCAGATTGTTGCAAGGTTTGGTCCCCAGTTCGAGATAAAAACAAACGATCACGATTACAATTTGAACTTTGAGGAAGCTCGATGTAGCAACTGAAGGCTACTATGTATCCCGTGGGAGCTTTTGCTGTCCAACGACATGAAAACGGATTTTTTCCGTAGAAATTTGGATAATTTGGGGAACTAATGGTATATTGTTCGCCTAATTTAAGGGTTTGATAGTAGTCACAACCTTCCCATAAAGCAAAAATTGAAGGAAAAATTATGAAAAGTACAAAAATTGCTGATTTCATTTTAAGAATTTGAGAAAAAAACAACCAATTACGGGTGAAATCCACAAAAAACTGCCTAATTTTTGCGATTTTTGTTGTTTTCTGGTGTCATCTTGTCTTATCTTGTCATCATAGCTCACAAGATAAGAAATTTTTATTGCGGAATAAGACATTTTACTCAGAATTCAAGTGAGAGCGAGACTCTGTGGTGAAAGATAAGCGAAAAAAACAACAACAGATGCTGATCGCCGCTGCGATATTACATAAATAAATAGAGCAGAAATGTTAATCCCTTCAAGCGAATGCATTCAAAGGTCAACATTACTTTCTAAATTACCAGATCGCTTTACCATGAACGCAAAAAAAGGGAATAAATCACTTATGGCAGGAAAAAGTCAGAGAATGACAAAAAAATATGTAAGTTTTCCACTCGATTTACTCGCAAATGTGTACAACTTGTGTCAATTACAAATTTATTAACTCGAATCGAGAGAAAGGGACGATCAAAGCGACGACGACAATGATGATGGACCACACACGTGATGAACCTTTCACACCTCGATTGTCGGCAGATTTTTTTTCATGAACTGGGCACACATAAAATTGTCCCATCTGGTGAAAATTGCAACTTTACATCGAGATTTTTGAAGAGATGCGGATCGATTTGCTTGAGACGATTGATGATCGCGATGCGGATTTCTTTTTCGCGGAATTTGCTGCCTGGGCGACGTTTGCGGGGGATGTTTTCAGGTCTTGATTGGTTATTGGAAGAGATTACTTGAGAAGTGATGATTGGATTTTGAGTGAATTTGCGATAAATAAGGGCTAAAAATATTAAAAAAGCTCCAATTGAGTAAGCAAAGAGACATTCCGCACAAAAAAGTCTGAAAAGAAAAATATTTTTAATTTTTGAGTCAACAAAAAAATTAAGAAAAATTACGTTGAAACACTTTTAACGCAATTCTCGAGGAATTCAAAGCCCGTTCCATTAAAATAACCCGTTAAACTGTCCTCCATGAGAGAAAAAAAAACAAAAAATTTGGAAAAACAAAAAATTTTATGATTTTGACAACTTTTTCAATGATATTATGTCACAAACCAAACCAAAGGTAATCAAGACTTCCGAGAACTTATTTTGTTTTTTTTCTAAAAAGAGAAAGACGTCACACAAAAAAAAATCTATTTTTTTCTAAAATCTTTTTTTTTTACGTAAACAATCGTCACTAACATGCATGACATAATAATTGCTCTCTTGTGTGTTTTTGTGACCTTAAAAACTTTAATGATGCATTTTTTCGGTCAACGGAACAAACCAACCAACCAACGTTCGTCGTGCTGTGTGACAAATAAGATGTTTGTGTATTCAAATGATGAAGAACTTTCTGGTGAAAAAAATGAAAGAGATAAAGTTGGAAGACCACAATGGTTATGGTTTGATGAGTTTGAGTTCTCTGGTAAGTTGTTTTGAATTTTTTTTTGGGAGAAGTGGCAAAAAAGTTGCTTCAGAGAAGTCACAGTTTAATGCGATTTTTGTTTGTTTTTTGAGGAATATTTTGGTAAATTTTGTGAAAAATTGCAAATTTCTGGGAGATGATGTGCTTCATGGTGGTTGATGAAGATTTTTGTGGGGTGGGATGATTATGGCGAAAACAGAGAGAAATTTATTTTTTGTTAAAAGTTCATTGAAAAATGTTTTTGGGTGAGATTTAAAGGTAAAAACGGGTATTAAAGCGTGAAAATTTGGAATTATTTAGGGTTTTAGTGAAAAAATTTGCTTGAAAAATTGGTTTGGATGACTCATTTTGATAAAAAAAAAGAATTTTTATAAAGACTTTGTTAATAATTTTTTTTAATTGATTAAAAATTTGCTCGATAAACAAAGTATTAATGAAAATTTACCAAAAATTAAAATATTATTTTTTGTCAATTTGAATTTTTTGAAATTTTTTAAATAAGTTGGAAATTAAATTTTTTAAGACAATGAATTTCATTAAAAATTTTTTAAATTTTTTAAAAAAAATTTTTTGTTTTAAACAGTAAATTTTTATTTGTCTATATTTTTTAAAAAAATAATATTTATAGTTCAGTTAAAAGTCAGTGAACATCATCAGAAAATTTTTGCAACTTTCGCAATAAAAATAAAATTAATTAAATTAATTAAAAATTAATTAATTTTTTTTAATTTTAAAATTTTTCAAAAAAATAAATTTTTTTTTTAAATTTAAAAGAAAATTAAATTTTTAAAATTTTAATTGAAATTTTTTTCATTAGATTTTTTTAGGTTTCTATAAAAAATCAATTTTTCTTTTATTTTAAGTTTTTTTTAATAAAAAATTCTATTAAGTGACTTAATTTTATTCAAATCTTTAATCCAAAAAAATATTTTTTATTCAAAACTAATCTTGATAAAACGATTTTTAAATCAATAAACAAAATTTAATTCAAAATCTTCATAAAAATAAACGAACTTTATCTGAATGACTCAATACTATTTAATTTTAACGACATCCGTTGATAAAAAAAATCACTCGAAACCGAATCAATTATCAACCTTTTTCTTCAATTCCATCTTCGACGCACCCTTTTGTCTCATTACCACATCTTTCCTCAATTAAAACTAACAATCCTAACATAAAAACCTCATAAAGCCGAGCAGCTAATCAAACAATTAGTTGATAAATCCATTTATTTCATCTTGCACAAACAAAAATCCTCTCACTTATGTTTTATCTCCTCACACCTAATTGTTAAAATACAATCAAACTAACAACGAAATGATACAGAAACGACTTACAAAAGAGGAAACAATAAACACCTTTTCAGAGATGAAAAAAAAAATCTAAAGGTGTTGGTTGCAGTACAAAAAGATAAATCATTGCAAAGCACACAACAACGTTCGTTCACAAAAATAAAATAAAAAACGACACACAGAAGATGAGTGATAGCTTCGAAAAAAAAGTTGCCTCAAATATCATAAAAAAAAATTACAAGAACTCAACAGGTATCAGGATGTTTGTTTCTACACACAACTTATTTTTTTCTTGTGTGTTGTGCTGTCGAGATGCGTGCGTGTAATGTTTGTTGAACGAATAAACTCAAAATATTTTCTAAACATACATATGCCATATGTTGCCGACGAATGTGTCTCCTTTGTATATATTGGAACGCCGCATGTAATGGTAGCTCATCGTTCCTCAAACACCTTGCGAGTCGCATGCTGACAGTCTCTCCCAAAATTTATATATTGAAAAATTATTTTGTTATTTTTTGGTGTTAACGAAATTCCGAGACACAATAAAAAAAGTTTGATTAAAAAATTATTTTATTACAAAGGCTTTGAGCGATGAAACCACGAAGACCGAGATGGAGATGAAGAGAGAGACATTTAATGAGATAATGGTATTTATACCAACCAAAGTTTGACGAATTGATGTCCAGTTGTAAAAAATATCTTGTTAACAACATCGTCTTGATGACAGCCAATCGTTCACTGATTTTGATTGAAATGAAATTTCACGCGTTTGATTTTGAAACGTTGAATTTATAAGTTTTACTTCGTTGACTCTTTAATTAACCTTAGGATAGGTCTCATAAGGGTGATCTTCAATTAGCGAATTTACATTTTAAAATATTCTATGGGACCTAAGGTTTCGTTATAAGTCCAAAGCTTAGCTTGAAATTGTTAATTAGTAATATTTAGCATTTTTTGGATACATTTGGATGCAGTCGACCTTCAGAAGGGATGACGATGAATCTAAATCAAGTTTCATCCATGGTAAGTTTCTTATAAATTTTTTCGATGGGCTCATCATGTGTAGATGATGTTAACGAAGCAGCTTTATACATTTATATCAGATAGCGTTTCAATGTAATAAATAGTTATTTTTCATCGATAGTTTTAGATGCAAATGGACAATTTTGGTATGAAATTAATAATTCAGCTTACCTTGAGAAGGGAGCTTGATTATGAATCTTATCAAGTTTCATGGAGGCACCAAAATATTGGTAAGCTTGATTTAAGAATTTTGCTGCACCTGTGGTTAATCAATTATGTGATGTTAACGTACGTTTCAATTGACGGTTGGAAAGGCAATGGCAAAATGTTTCAAGTATCCATGAAAAAACTCAAAAATCCAGGTTCCCATGATTGGTTTCGTATTCGCCTATAACGCCGCCGTGAACAAGTAAAAGCTTAAATTTCTCAGAACACGTAGAAACGTGAAAATATCAGAAAAAAGTTATCGACATAGACATCTGGAATCGAACCAAAAAACTTTCGTGAATTGGTCGATAGTGTTACTACTCGTTTCATTTTGTTGTATTCGTTTAATCCTTTGTAATAAAATGAGTTCTGTGCTTCACTTGTCAAGTAATTCAGCAGTCTAAATTTAATTTTGCACTTTCATAGCCACCTGTTTGCTAGATTCTTGAGCTTAAACCCAATTTCAAAGTTGTATCTACGTCTCCATCTCCCTTTACACTTGAAGGCCCTTATATTGTTCTGAGAATCTTGCATTCAAAGGAAAGTAGCTAATTTTCATCGCTCTTGATAGTTAGCCAAATTTCAGACCTATAAAATTGGTTGTACCGAAGCTTCCTAAAAAAAAGTTTAAAAGGTTAAAAAAATAATTAATTTTGTATGTAAAATTCACTATTATTGCACTATAACCACAAAATTTATCTATTATTCTAGTTTGTTTTCTTATTTTCTACTTTGTTTGGTCTCGATTGCCATTCTTTTTGTAAATTTGCTGCTGGTAATTCCACTAAAAGATGAGCTATTGCTCCAGAAATGTAAGACAAGAATGTTATGCTCAGTGTCAACCAAACCTATCAATTTAAAAATATTTTAAAATTTTCAATTAAAAAAAATTAGATTTAAAACTTACAAATTTTCCTTTGCTCAAATACTGAGGAGATATCTGGTCGCCCAAAATGAATTTCATCATTGTCATGTGTGTCAAATAAAATCCAAAATTAATTTTTCCAAGAGGTCTGAACAAACTTGCATTAAAGAACGCCTTCCATTGTCCTCCCAAGCCTCCAGTTGTATAACCTAAAATTATCACACCGAGCAATAAGCCCCACATACTTCGATGGAAGGCTCCATAAGCACTGATCCACAAAGCGGGTTTCTCAAAATTGAACGTTGAGAAGAGATAAGGAGCTCCAAATGATCCGAAAAGAATTAAGGGAACTGTGGCTTTCCATAAAAATGTGAATAATTTGTATTGTTTGATGTCGATATTTTGGTCTTTGATTTCGCGATATATGAAAGCTGTTAAGATGCCAAAGACGTAGCTGCCCATACTGGCGTAGAATGGAATATGGAAGTGTTTGTATGAGGTTTCGTGTCTGTAGAAGTAACGAGCTGCCCTGTAAATTAATTTAAAAAAAGTTAAAAATTAATGGAATTAAAAATAAATAAGTAACTTACTCAACATTTCCAACATAGACTCCATCGAGGTTATGGACCCAGATAATATATCCAGGAATGATCATTGAAACAATCGACGCTACAAAGAACAAAATTGTTTTACGACTTGGCATTCGAGAAATAATCGCCAAAAATACAAATCTGAAGATAAATAGTTGCATATCAGTTGCCAAGTACCAAGCTGAAAATTTGGTTAAAAATTATTTTTAGAATTTTAGTAAATTTTTTTTTATAAAGGACTTACTTGGTAAAATACAAGGCTCTCCTGCTCCAACAAAATTATTGATATACAACAAATTAGTCCACCAATTAGTTCTGCAATAAGCTCTTTCTTGTCCCGCTAACTGAGTCCATCCTGGTCCATAATACATTTTACTAACCAAGGTAGCTTCCAAAAGAATCGCAAATGCATGCAAAGGTGTCAGTCTCAAATATCTTTTCTTCAGGGCATCCCAAAAATCATCCATTGTCAAAACTTTTCCTTGTTTAATTTGTTTCGCCGGAGCTAAAGTCAACAAAAACCCAGCAATTGCCAAATAGATTTGATTTGTAAATGAAGCGCCCGAGAATATTCTATAAAGCAAGGAACGCGAATTGATTTCCATGACTTCGTGATTAACCGAAGGAAGGAGACTTAAAACTGCATAGAGATGAACGACAGTATTTCCCAACATGACAATAACTTTGAAAGACTCAAAGAAGGTAAAATCATCAACGGGTGGACGGTTATTGTTGTTATTTGATTCCGGTTGGTTGACCAGTTGCTTCCAGTTACGAGGGATTGAGAAAGCCAATAAAACGCGAGATGCTGTAAAATAATTTCGAGTTTTATGAAGTTGAACTTAATTTTCATAGTTAACTGACCGTTGAATGGATATTTGTAATAATGATCCTGGTTTTCTGGGTTTTGACTTTGCAATTGAACGTCATACCAGGTGCCAATTACCAACATTACGACAAGGAGTGATACAACGACGATGGCAAACAAATCGAGAAAATCAATGGTGAATTTTTCGGTTTCTTCTGTGGAACAAAATTCTATCTCTGAGAAGGATTCTAAGCCATACTCGTTTGACAGTTCCTTGTTAACACATTGGTTAACGGTATTTTTGTAAAGATCTCTGTGATGCTTAGTGTTTTTATCCATTTCGATTCCAGGGTAATAGAGCTAAATTTTTCATAAAAAATTATATAGATTTTTTTAAGTAAAAAATCTTGAAACTTACCTCTTTATCTACTTCAAATTTTTTCATCGAAAATTCAGAACTATTGTTGAATTTTTGTTGACAAGTGTTTAAACATACTCCACGAGTTACGGTATCATGTCTGAAAAATTTTCTCGTATTGGATGAAAATTTCTGAAAAATAAAAAAAAAAATAATTATTATTTTGATATTTTGCAATAATTTTTTAATTTCTCATTTGACACATTATTTAGTTAACCTTTGTATTAATTTAATTACTGCAAATTCAACTTATGGAACGAATTTCGTAATTTTTTGTCAATAACTCTAATAAAAAGTTCATTATGAAATTTGGCAGTGATTATTATCATAAATATTTTATTGAGCGCTAAATTTAACATAAGAGTAACCATTAATTTTTAAAAGTTGCGATTTTTTTAATTTATGTGAATTTTTCAAATTGTCTCTATTTTCAAAGGTTATGACCGACCAAAGATAAAACATTCGTATTTTTCTAATTTTTTTCTTTCAAAAATTTTCAAAGTAGATAATTTAATGCTTATAATGCGAAAAAAAATTAAAAGTGACTCCAAAAAATATAAAAAAAAATATATTTTATTTTAAGCTCTTTGAATCTGCTATCAGTTCATTTCACTTAATAACAATTTTAATGCCTCCCAATTGGTTCTTCATTTTTTTTAAAATATTTTTTTAAAAATATTTTTTTAAAATTTTTTTCATGTTTGGTTTAATTTAATTTAATTAATTATATTTTATTTAAAAAATTTTCACTTATTTTTTAAAAATTTCATTAAAACTTTTTTCGCAGACAATTAAATTCTTAAATATTTTCTTACCTCAATATGCCTCCAAACTTCCGAACCTTTATCAGGCTTAATATAAGTCTTAGCCACACAATATACAGCTTTATCCTTAAATTCGTTCATACATTCCAAATAATTGTCATGTTTGTGTAACGGTGGTATTAAATGATAATTTTCAACTATAAATAAATTTTTTAAATTTTCTTAATAATCTCTATGAAATTCCTTTAAACTTACATCCAATTTCTACACATTTAATATAATTTCCACAAAAAACGGTTAAAATTGCAACACAAATTAACGTTTTCATTTTTTCCCCAAAAATACATTCAGGTGATAAACTAACGATTTCCAAAATAAGACTAAATTCATCTCGTGTGAAACAGATACAATTTGCTGAAAAATTGTATTTTTTCAAGTTTATAAAAATTTATAGGAAATAAAACGTGTTACGCACGTGAACTTCACGTATATTGTTATTTTTATAGTTTCTTCATTGACACATTGTTTCTTGTGTTAACTAATTCAACGTAAGCTCGTATTACCTCCCTATATCTAGCATTTATATGGTCACCAACACCAAACTTACTGACCCTCAAACAGTGAATCACATTTGACATATTGTACTTTACTTGAGATTTTATATGAAATATTAATATTTGATCTTGATTTTAGTTTGATTTTTGTGTTAGTGAAGAAAAGTTTTAATTCTTTTAGTTCCTCATAATTTTGAATTAAGAGATATTTTACTCATATAGATCAATCTGTTAGAACGTCAAAAACTTTTTTTTGTAATTTTCCATGCATTCGATGAACTTCTCAAAAACTCTTTTATTACAAAAAAAAAAAATTATATTGATAGAAGATATTTTTGTGAATGAAACAGGTTTTTATAAACAATTTATCGAATTTAATTTATAGATTCATAATTGTTGGCCCCCAAAAATACATATTTGGTTTTTGTTAAAAATTCATGCGACGAAAAGAATTGTATTATTTTTTAATAGAAACCTTTAGTTAAATTTATGGGTATTAATAAAATTAATCTTAATGCAGAAAAAAATATATGAAACTCCCATTGAGTGAACAGATTCGTTGTACTTCAGTTTGTTTTGTAAAATCTCAAACTGAAGAAGTGAAAATTTAAAAAATTTTAACATTTTATCCCCTTTGTAATCTTGAGATTTTTTTTTTAAATTTTCAAATTTTATAAGAAATAAAATTTTATTTAATAATTTAAAATAAATTAAAATTTAAAATAAATTTTAAAAAAATTATTAATTAATTGTTCATTAAAAAAATATTCAAAAACTTTTTTCAGATTTTTTTTGCTCAAAAAAAGAAAAAATAAAATAAAATAAAATAAATAAATAAAAAAAAGTATAGAGTTACATTCATTTAAAAACGTGAAATAAAAATAATTTAAAATTATTTTATTACAAAACCCTTTGATCAAACCAAACCACAACGATATAGAGAAAGACATTAATCGAAATAATTGTATCAACGAAACTCTTGTAACTCTGTTGAATTTATGTCCAGTTGTAAAAAAATATCTTGTTAACATCGTCCTGATGACAACCAGCCGCTCACTGACCGAGTACAAAATACTTTGATTGCATTGATATTTTATACGTACGTTGAAATGTTAAATGATTAACGAGAGCAATAAAATTTTGTAATTACAAGTAAATATCAGACACGACAGGAATTTGTCCGAACAAGCGGGAATGAGACATAAAACAATTGATTTGTTTGGCGTTTTTATGCGGAATTTTCGATCATTAGCTGGCTTGATGGGTTTTGAGTTGGGATGAGTTGAATGGAAGAAAAAAAAACAACAAAATATGAAAGAAAAAAAAACGGTTTTAAGCCTTTTCTTAATGATTTATTTGAATAACAAAATTCGAGACGAAATAAATCTTCCACGCTTTAATGTACCAAAGAAAGACCGGCGATAGATAAATGACATGAGGCACAAAATGTGTGTCTTTTGAGAAAAAAAACAGTCGAAGGAAAGGAAATGATGAGAGCGTGTTTTAGAATAACTTGAGCTTATGAAAAATTTAAATGACCTTCAATGACCTTGAAAAGTTAAAAAAAGCTTTTAAGGAAATTTTCTTTTTAGAAAATTTCTAAAAATGTGATTTTGAGCTACAGCTTCAATAAGTGAACGGATAGACATCAAATTGATCAGTAAAAACGTTCTTTTGTAAAGAAATTCCATTAACAGGTAACAAAAAGATGATATCAAAAGAACAAATAAATTGATTCAACCCAAAAATATTGTTATTAAAAAACGCTTCTCCACACTTTTGGTTTTATTTTATATCTTTTTATACCAAAATGTTCACATTTATTAGCGGCAGGTGAATTATTGTGTCGTTACCACTGCTTACACTATTCACCATTGCATAGATTCGAACATCTTGTTTTTTTTTCTTTCAAAAAAATATAAAAAAGAGCTTAAAAACCGGCAATAATCCGACATCAGATCATTACTGGTTTACAATAATAATATTCGAGGTGGCAATAGTGGCGTGGTGTAAAATGATCTGTAAATATTGTTTGATTAATGATGCTACATGCGCGTCTGACAAGATATTTTAATGCCTATAATAGGTGTTTGTTCTAATGGATGTCAGTTGTTGCGCGCCGTGCTTGCATCAGAAGCGAGTGATTGTGCATGTTGGAACTATTGACGCGTCATCATCGTATCGTGGCTCGAAAAGAAAATAAATAATAATTAGGAAGACGAAAAAAAAACAAACGATCGACGAATAAGTTAGTCGACGGTTAACCAGATGAGATGATAAATGATTTTTGTCTGATTAGAAGCTGTTTGCTTGTAATTAAAAATGTGTTGGAGTTTTGCTGCAAGGTTCCCACAAACGTCCAGAGTTTGTTTCAAGGAATTGATTTTTTTGTGAGAAGCAGACGGGACAGAGATATTTATGAATAATAAATAATGTTGCATTTGTTTATTGATTTTTTTGGTGCATCCTCTAGCTAATATTTGTATTACGTTACATGCCATAAACACATATTTCACTGAATTTATTTATTTGAGAAAAAAATGGAGTCAAGGGCTGTTCGATGGAATTCGCGAAATCAGAACGAAGAAATTTTTTTTTGTATAATAGAGAAATATTGAAACAGCAAGGGCATTTTTATGTTGATTTATGAAGCCAATTGGAAGAAAATTTCATATTAAAAAATTTGTCACTTATTTTCTTAAAGTATTCTATTTCTATATCATTGTCAAATATCTAAAGCTCTTGATTTAATCATCTTTGGTCCTTATTTTGCATTGGGATTCCTCTAAAAAAATGTATCAAAGTACGAATTAAAGCGGGTACGGGTCAAATCTACACAGATATTGTCTGGAGAATGCAAAATCATTATGTCAAAAAATGTTTTTGATATACTTTACTATTTAAATTGTGATATTTCATTTATAAGGCTCGGTTTTGCTCTTGTGTCGAATTAAGGAATAGTGAAATTATTCATAGTTCTCTCGTGCATATCTCATTTCTACCTTGTTCTTTACAATATTAAATCTATAGCCACTTTAAAGTATTTATGTAACAAAATTTTAATCTAAAGACCGTATAATAACTATTGACCTTACTTTTTTATGTTCTTACTGTTTTTAAAGCTTCATTTCTTATTTTACGCTTCAAATCAGATGGTAAGTTACCTGAGTAATCGACTCCAATTTGTGCAGAAAAGAGGTCAAAAAAGCATAAAACTGCCGGTCACCAAAGGAATCATGCAAGGAAGCTTTCTAGGCCCACTTTCGTTCCTAATATATGTAAACGTCTTCAATTTCAAATTTTTCCTGAAAAACAAATAAATTTTTGTAAATTCTATAACAAAACTTACCTCCGCTAAATATAGTTTTTTGTTGCTTGTTTAACCTTCTTAAAATTCAAATTACTAAAAAAAACTTTTTTTAGAACTCACTCACTCGCCAACCCTCGTTTCATTACAATGTCCGTGCATCTATCGTTCCCGGCAAATTTACGACTTTTTGACGAGAACGAGAAACAACTCTTATTGCCATAAGCTACTTTCCGTTCAGCACACAACCGTATGTATTAAACTTTGGACGATGAAGGATGTTGAAGCATCTTATTATGGTTAATAAGACACATGATTTATTTAGATTGCTTTCCCAAACGACGACGCGACGTGGCAATACCATCATCATCACATAATTTTCAAGGCAAATACGATCTTGTTCTTAATTGAATTTCGGTTGTAATTCTTTTCAACAGCCCCAAGCCTCCTCGGCTGTCTTGCACTGTTTGTCTTTCAAATCAAATCCAATATTCAAAAACAACAAAATCGGTAGAGATGTTCGTACAAGACAAACACAGCTTCTGCTGTCCCTTTTTTCTTGTCTTCTTCGACATGTCGAGAGCTCTTGAGAGAATTTCAAGTGAAAAAAGATAAAATTTTTTCGGTAAAATAAAAGAAAAGAGAGAAAGAATTAATTATTAAGAAGACACAAAAAAAGGATTGTCGACATCTGATAGTGTTATTTCTAGAGATGTTTGTCTATGATACAGTTCCTTGTTTATTTTCGGGCCAAACGTCTTTTGTTTGAAAAAGAAACGCCGACTTCTAGCAACACATGTTTTGCTAATTATATGGTGTTAAATGTGCGTTTCAAGCACAGAATTAATGTCGTTTCAAGTGGATCTTGCCAAATTTTCATCTGTTGAGCAAATATTTGATCGTACCGAACCCTCCGCATCTGATCGCCATCGATTGAATTCAAATCCTTTTCCTGTAAGTAGAAAAAAATAAATTTTATTGTCATTCTGTAGACCGGTTTTGATGTTTATCTTTACTCATCTTATGTCGTAAATCTTTCGTCCGTTCGTCGTGCGAGGTAATCAACGTGCCACAATTAATCCTCGTGCATGGGCGTTTGATTGAATGAGAAACCAACATTTTTTTTTATTACATTATTTTTATTGACAACCAGAAGGATTTTTTACGGGAATAAGGACCACCGTGACAGTTTTACAGCAAATTACATCAAATGCAGCGTTTTTCTTGTAAGCTAGCGGAAGAACTGACCGAACTTGAACTCTCTTCGCGATTTGACTCAGGATTTGAGGCTTCTACATTTTGGACACTTACGTGACTCCTGATCTTGCCTTCGAGTAAAATGGGCTGACTACCTTGAACGCGATCAATAACTTGCTGGTTCTTGAAAAAGACAAAAGTGGGCAACGCTGAGACGCCTTGACTTAAAGCAACTTCTTCGCATTCATCGACATCGACCTTCAGAAAAAGTGCAGTGTCGGAATATTCGTGAGCTAAACGTTCAAAATGGGGAGCAATGACTTTGCAAGGACCACACCAAGAAGCATTGAAGTCGACAATTACTAAAAATTCAAAGAAATTGTAGAAAAAATTAAGAAAATTGAAGAAAACTCACCTAATTTGTCTCCAGCTCCGGCAATTTCTGAATCAAAATGGTGAATGTTATTAATGTTAATCATTTTTTCCAAAAAAATATTTTTTTGAATGGGAATTTTTTGAAAGCTACCACGATCAACGCCTACTTCAATGTTATTTTAACGGTTTTTTCATTCAAAAAAATTTTAAATCCAAAACTGGTTGCGTAGCTTTTTCACGTTAAAAATCCCTCTCAATGAAGAAACATGAAAATTCTTATAAGAATCTCTAAAATCTCAAAAGACCTCTGAATTCCTTGGATGGCGCTTGCCATATTTTTGCATAAAACCAATTATAACTGCAGCTGTCGCTACATGCTCGGAATATTTTTGTTAATCATAACTAACAACATGTTACACGTTAAAGCGAGAAAAAAAATTCAATCAATTTTCAATGCACGCGAATAATTTAACAATTTTTTTCTGCTGACAATTTGATCAAGAATGAACTTTTTTGTGTATTGCTGGGAGCTCTCATCACATTTAAGCTGTACATTCAAGTGTATGTAAATGTATTGTAAATAAAGGAAAATCACTAAAAAATAAACAATGTAACAATAATTGGCGGAGGAACGGGAATTTTATGCAGATTCGCATGGGAAAGAGGTGAGTTAACGAACTTTTTTGCATGAAATTTTAATAAAATAGAATTTTATGAGGAAATAAATTTTTGTTAAAAGATCTAGAAAACGAAAACTTTGAAGATTTTAGTTTTTTTCAATAAATTTTTAGGTCAAAGTAATTATTTTACAAATTAATTTTCGATTAAAATTTGAAAAATAATTTCTTAAATCAAAAAATTTAAAAAAAAAATTAAATTTTTAAATTTTTCGATTTCTAGATCTTTTTACAAAAATTTAAAAAGCCAGAAGAATTACTTTTAATTTTCAATCAATTTATATTCAAAATTAAAAAAAATCTTAAAATAGAAAATAAAAATCTGTTTGAGATTTAACTCATTTAAATTTTTATTTTTTTTTTTAATTAATTAATTTTTTATAATTTTTTTTTGCTCAATATGAATTTTGATGTATTTGAATCGGTTAACTTTTCATCAAAAATTTGAGCAAAATATTTTATCATTTTTTTTTAATTGTTCCTAAAATCTTCACCATCGCTGATTTTCATCACTGATATGAAAATCATAATTTTTAGCTAAAACAAGATAAATTATGAAGCTGCACGCAACGACATGTTGCCGAAAAAAAAAATTGTATAGCGCACTTGATTATCGAACTTTTTTTTTATCTCCACTTTGTTTCATTATTTTTTTTCTGTGTTTGTATTTAAACAAGGCAACAAACTAGCAAGTATTTACGAGCAAGGAATAAACGATAATTTGATGTTTGTTTAAAATTGTTGTAAGTTGCATATCATAATAATTTTTAAAGCAAACACATTATAAAAAGTGTTACATGTGCATCATGATGGATGCTTTAACAAGGACAAATAAGAATCTCGTTTGCGTCTGCCAATATAAATTGAAAAAATATGACGAGACGCCCTTCTTCGTGAACATGCGAAAAAAAAACGACAAACAAGACAGGCTCAAAAATGATTGTTGGTTTTTGTAATTATAATGCAATTTGTTTAACATGCAAGGAAATTTGGTGTTATCAATTGTGTGATGTGAGCCACTTCGTTAACATATTTGAGACAGGTAATGAAGTGCCCACTCGTTCAAAACTTGCCAATTTTGCAATCAATCATTGATGCAAAGTTAGTTTTTTCGGTCAATTTTTAGCCAAAGAGTTTCCTCGTGGCGCTCAAAAAGTGATGAAAGACGTTCGCATTCTTTTTTTCATGAGCTTAAAATGTAAATAATTTACATCTTGCATAAAAAGAGGGGACACCTAATAATTTTCGCCAAATTTATGAATGTTCAACAAACATCAATGAGTTTTGAAAGTTCATATAATTAATGGCGGCAGCAACAACAGCAGCTTTTTTTTTGAAGGAAAAAACAAACATTACATAAAACTGCAAATGAATCTTCTTAAAATTACAAGTTTCTGGAGTAATTTATCGTTTGTATTGACTTTGGTCCATTAATCAACGAATTTTGCTTTTTGTTTATGATTATGAGCAACACGCATGCAGTTTTTATGTGAGTAAGAACTAATTATTATATTTGTTTTGTTGGTTATTAAATGTGTGCAAAAAAAACGGCTGCACAAAAGTGGCTGCTAGAACATGCATTGCAACGCCAAGCGGATGTTGAATTAATGATAATTGGGTATTGAAAATTGATTAAAAATTTAAGTTTTTTTCGGTTTTTGAAGTTGCTTTGAAATTGACGGTAGAATTTTGTTCAATTCTGCGATTTTCAAAAATAAAAATCAAAAATTTTAGAACGAATGCTGCTTTTGAGTATCTTGAGTAATTATATCTAACTCTATGTTTGATACTCAAAAATTCAGTTTGTTTCAGCATATCACTAATTCTTAATTTTGTACTTTTTGTAATTCAAGAAAATCAGTGAATCAAAATAGAGCTGCAGTTACCAATAATCAATTTAGTTTCAAATATTTTAATGTTTGTCATTTCCATTAAGATTACACGTGTCAAGGATACTGGGCAATGGAGTCATGAATTTACATGAATTTTAAGTAGATCCCAAAATCTAAAGTAATTTAATTTGAAAAACCTCAATTCATCAAAAAGTTTCATGATACCAATCCATTTCAAATGCTTGTAGTAGTAGACTGTGCACATGATGTTTCAGATACCTCTGACAAGGGATTTCTTTCTTTACAAAAAATACAAGAGAACATTGAGGAGATTGAAGAACATAAATATCAGACAAGATAGACATAGAAGGTAAAATAGTAATTTCAAGTGTACGCCACGAAGCTCTCGTATCCGTGCGCCAAATACTGTCGGTCCATTGCTTCTTGAACACATCAGGAGTACCATCAAAGATGTTGCATCCTCCAAAAAGATTGTTGTAAAGGCGCATTGTTCGTGGCATCTTTACCTTTACCTTTACTTTACCTCGAAGAGACTATTGGTTGACTTTTCTTGTCCGTAAGAATATCCTACTATTTTTGGTTGGCTTTGGATCATCAAATCCTATTGAATCATCATACAAGTTTACATTTAAGAATCCATGTGACCTTCACTAAAAGCTTGAAAGAAAATAAAAGAAATAATAACTTAAGAAATAATTTGAAGAAGTCAATTCTAATATTTGAAAACAAGCATCCATATAACGCTTCCGTATCTAAAAACATTGTTCATTTACTTCGATATCAAACGTTCAAAAATTTGCTTTTGATAAAATTTTATCAGTCGTTAAATTTTCAAAGTCTTATTTACACAACTAATATGACATTAAACGTTTTACTGGCTTGTTTTTAATATAAAAAGAAACATTTTATTCGTAAGAACATTTTTTGTTGTTTTCTACTCAGTTTATCACTTTACTCTATACTTACTTCGGTATGTCAGTAGGTACATGACGAGAGCCGATCACCAACGACGAACATATCATACACGTCACCCTCTCAACACTACAATAGGGAAACGAAAGACGAGTAGCGCACCGCATACAGAAACTTTCGTGTAACCTTCTCCAGTTCACATTCTTCTCTTCAACTATCAGTATCCATCAGAGTGAATCTTTTCATTTGGCAATTGCATTGTTCATTAATTAAATAAAAAATCCACAAAGTGCAGTATTGCGACTCGAAAATGTAAGTGATTGGTTGAACGTTGATAAGAGATGCGACTCTTAGGAAGTTTTTGACCCAAATATTATCTTTACACAGTTGTTATCAGAAAAAAAAATTAAAAATTTTTAATGAAAACAATGATTGAAAAGCTGTGTATTTAAACAAACATGAGTTAAAATAGTAAAAAGTGAGACAAAAATTTAGTTGACGAGTGAATTTAGCAGGAAGCGGTTCTTGTCATTCAGGTTTGCTTTGACGATTCATCAAAAATTTTTGCATAAAATTGTTTGTTTTGGTTTTTGTAATATAATATTAAAATAACAACAGAGAGAATTTCTGTTTGAAGAGAGAAAGTTCATGAGAGACAAAATTTTTCCGGCGTTTTTGATAACGGGCTTTTAACGGTTTAAAATGTTAAGATTTTAAATTTAAAATAAATTTTAAAGATTTTTAACTTTTAAGGAACAATTTTTCAATATTTTTTGTATAAGTTTTACACAAATTAAAAGTTTTAATTATTTTTTCTTTAATTTCAGAAAAAATTGTCGTATCAAACAAATACCGAAGAAGAAAAGAAAAGAGAGAAAGATGACAGACGAAAGCGATATCTATGTGCCAAAACGTGAACTTTCTACCTTGAACGATGATTCAGACTTTCGTCGCATCAAAGAACTTAAGGAAACTTTCAAGGCAGAATATTTAACGGAACCAACTTTTGTCGTTCGAGTTCCTGGCAGAGTGAATCTCATTGGAGAGCATATCGATTACTGTGGATATCCAGTTTTTCCGATGGCTATTCAACAAAGCATTTTACTAGCTGTTTGTCCATCAAATGACAATATTTTGCATTTGAAGAACACAAATCCGAAATATCATTCGTTCAAGACGAGTTTAAGTGATTTTGTGATTGACTTACCTGAGAATGGAGCTCCAAACTGGTACAGCTATTTCTTGTGTGGAGTCAAGGGAATTTTAGAACATCTGAAAGAGGAAGAAAATTTGATGAGTCAAACAGGTTTCATGGTTGTAATTAGTGGAAATGTCCCTCCATCAGCTGGATTGTCAAGTTCAAGTGCTCTTGTATCGGCAGCAGTTCTTGGTACAGCATTTTTGCATAAAGTCCCTTTGAAGAAACAAACTTTGGCGACAATTGCTGCTAAATGTGAACGATATATTGGCACTCAAGGAGGCGGAATGGATCAAGCAATTGCATTTTTGGCGAAACAAGGAACAGCTCAGTATATTGAATGGAATCCATTGAAAGCGACACCCGTGGAATTACCGGCCAATGCGATATTTGTCATCGCCAATAGCTTATCGGAAGCTAACAAAGCAGCGTCGCATCATTTTAACCAAAGAGTCGTCGAATGTCGATTAGGATGTCGGTAAGTTTTAAAAAATTCTTTTTCGCAAAGATTTTGTCATGATTTTTACTTAAAATTAGATTAATCGCAAAAAAACTTAACTTGTCATGGCGAGAAATTACTCGTTTCGCAGATTTACAAGCACTTCTTAAATGTTCGTTGAACGAAATGATTCAATATGCCGAAAAATTTCTCACTGAAAAATCCTACAATGTCAATGAACTACTCTCAATTTTTGAAATAACTGAAGAAGATTTCCATAAAAATCTCCTTTCACACAATACACAACACTTACAAGACTTTAAACTGCGTCAACGTGCCTTGCATGTCCTCCAAGAAGCACAACGAGTAGAAAAATTCCGTGAAGCAGCAGTTAATGGATCTTCAATTGAAATTCTTGCCAAGTTAATGAATGAGTCTCATGATAGTTTAGATGATTTGTACGAATGTTCCAACTCGAATCTTAATGAACTGGTCACTATCGGGCGTTCTACTGAATCTGGTATTCGACTAACAGGAGCAGGGTAAGAAATTTCATATCTAATGAAAAACGTTTAATTACGTCAATTTTCTTTCAGTTTTGGTGGATGTGTTGTTGCTTTATGTGATTCGATCGCCAAATGTGAGAAATTTATGACTGCAGCTAAGGAGAAATATTTCAAAAAATTATTAGAAAATGGAAAGTTGAAAGAAGAGGAATTAGAAAATGTACTTTTTATGACGAGTCCGCAACGAGGAGCAGAAATTTTGATGCTTTAATAAAAGTTATGGGAGAAAATTAACGGATTTTTGTTCGACTAAATTTTGAATGGATTTTTATAGCACTGATAAAGAATTGAGGTTATGTTTCGTACATCGTATATTGTATGTGTTCTGTAGTGATTGTGCAAAATGATTTCAAATTTGAACTGGGATTTGTGATTAAAGGGCATTACGGAAGAAAAATGAGATAATGTAAGAATGTTGGTGTCTGTCCGTTTATCTACATGATTAATAATATGTAATAATTGGAGTAAGTAATTTTTTTTTTGTTCTAATATTTGTTTTTAAAATCCTTTGGCATCTTTAAATTAGCAAGTTTGTGAAATTTTACTATGAAAAATTTCCATTTGAAGCCGTTTCAGTTTTTAAAAAAATCTAAATAATGAAGAACAGTCTCACAACAAAACTCACGCAAAGATTTCAGCAACGACTTCTATTTGTCGAGAGTGAGTCAAATTAATTTTTAATAAATTCATTTGGGGCGCTGGTTTTGTTCTGTTATATGTTTCGTTTCATGTCCGATTCAATGATGCAAAAACAAGCCTGAAATACCAGCAGGGGGTTCATGGGAGTCCAGGATGCAACAACAACAACAAAAGGAGAATAGTTCTCCCACCATGTAGGTGAGAACAATTAAACTTAAATTTAACTTTTGGGGCGCTGGTTTTTTTTGTCGTTTATGTCGTTTTTTTTATTCCATATCTGTGATAACCAACACTGAATGAAATGCCTGTATGTATTAAAATGTATTAAAAGGGTATACTTCTAATGGTGAGCTTATATTTAGGATCTGATATTTATAATAGTAGGATCTGAGAGTTATAAAAAAGTTAATATTCCGAGGTTTTTTGCATAATGAGAATCTAATAAAAGTTCGAAAAAGTGTACGAAAAATAAAAGTATGAAAAGAAAAGCAATAATTTTTTTAAAGTTGATTTGAGCATCGTCTTGAGTTTAATGATTCTAATAGTTAAAAAAAATTTCATGATGTGTTATTGAAATCTTGATACATTTGCAGACAATATCTTGTTAATTTAACAATCCGAAAATCCAAAAGAAATGTTGTTATAATATATTTTTTACTAAAAAGTTATATTAAACATGATTTAAATATTGAAAAAAATTAACTTAATTAATTGATTCATTAAAATTAAATTAAGTTATCATCAAATATCGATTCTTAATTTTTGGAGACAAATTATACATTCTATATCTATAACATCAAAAAAGCGCTCACATCAAATCGTACCGACAACTTTTACGCAACCCCAGTTACAATTGACATTTATAGCAGAGATGCCATAAAACCCGCTTTCCTAGTTACAATTCATTCGGCAATTCAGTTAGACGAAAGACACCATCGTGCACACACACACATTTTCCATTTTGCTCGCTGCAATTTGTATTGTATTGTTTCCCCCGTATAGAGAGGTAGAAAAAAATACAAGAGAGTTGGTAAAAGAAAATGTGTTTTCCTAGTGAAATTAGTGAAAAATCCCGGCAAATTCGTGTTTTACAAACCTTGTGATTGAGCAATCAGTTATTGTAACGCTAGCAATAATTGTTTTTGGCACAAATTCACAGCCAGTTATCAATTTTACTGAAAATACAAAAAAAAATCCAAGTGTCTACACACCGTACGACACATACGAGAATCTATACGAGTAAAGTGAAAAAACTCACACAAAAATGGCGAACTCAGTCAATTGTTCGCTAGATGATATCGATTTGAATGCGCTAAAGGTAAAGTTTTTCAGATTTTTCACGTAAAAGTAGTGGTCGGTAACAGTTAAGGCGATGCCACAAATGCCAGAAACCCGGAATAAATGACTCGGAATCTCGTTGCTCGATGTGCGATGTATATTAATAGGTGTGGCAAACGGCAGTGTGTAGGAAAAAAATTCATCAATATACAGAATTTACATGTGAAATATCGTTGAATTTGCCAATTTTAATGAAATAAAAGGGACACCAAAACACGCGAAAAGCCAAGAAACGATTCCCAAAAATATAAAAAGCAAAAAAGCGACAGTGTTCCGCAAAGAATCTCCAAGTGAATCAAGTGACAAAAAAAAATATTCAGAATTTTTTTTCGGTAATGATGGTGTAAAGTAAAAAATTAAACATGCGTCAACAAATTGTATGTGACAAAAAAAAAATAAAATCAACGAGGTTTCGTCGAATTCTAGTCAAGGAATCTCTTTGAATGAAAAAAAAATTAATAAAACAAGATATCAAGTGTTAGTTGTCGATCCACACGACCCGTCAATGTACAGTTAATGTCAGTTCTTGTATCGATACTTCTTGCTTAGTCTTCTTCTACTTAGGCAGTACGCGAGGCGAGTGGAAAAAAAAATGACAGAATATCGAAACAACTCATTCAAGAGACCGTTCTACGTGAATAACATACAAACCGGTCTTTTTATTGATAAGGAGAAAAATCCATGCACGAAGAAAACATGCGTATTTTCATTCAATTGAAAAAGTTTTTGATGCGTTACAAAGTGATAAGAATTGAAATGCGGAAAATTTTGTGAGTAAAGTGACTATGAAGTGCAGTTCTAACAATTTTTTAAATAATTCGCCAAGTTTTTGAACAAAAATTAAATTTTTGTTTACCAAATCAAGTTCATTCTTGAATTATTTTTGATCAATTTCGAATTGATAAGTTTAAAAAAAATTATTGGTGCCTTTAAAAAGTCAATGAGACGAAAAAAAACAAAAATGTCCTACATTGTCCAAATGTTAATGATAAAAACGCCCTTCAAAAAACCGCTTCAAAAGTTCTACCTGATTGAGCAAGTCGTCACTCACACTCTCTCGCTCTCACTCTGTAGTAAATACAGCTCCATTCCAGGAATTGAATCGAATTTTATGAATCACTGCGTTTGCTTACCTGCTTGCTTCTGTCTAAATATTTTTAATAAATACACAACAAAATAAAAAAAAAAATACGAACGAACGGTTGAACGAAAAATACAAAAAAAAAATCGTCTAATAAAATAATAATAAAGCTGAAGCACTTTTTAAAGTGCTTATTAACATAACAACCATAAGAGATGTAATTTATTAATACACTCTCGCTGATCGTGTGTGTGTAGTAAATTTTAAATATTTTTAGCTGGAGTTAATTTTAGACAAAACGACAGCAGCAGCGACGACGACTTAAAGACGACGACGACTCTTCCTGGACTTGTAAATGCATTTCATTTGTCACTTTTTTAACATCTCTCTAATAATTAACGCACTTGTACACTAAAAAAAAGTTTGAGGTCTTTGGCCTTGTCTTGTTTTCTCACTAATAATCTCCGAAGAATGGTAGAAGTGTGAAGTGATATTGTTTTATCTTTTGTTTAGTTTTTTTTTCTTCTGTTGTCTTCTCTAAAGTCAAGCTTCCGTCCGTTCTTTCCGATCTAAAAAAAAATTTCACAACGCGAACAAAAAATGAGGACTCTGGAATGTTTTTTTTCTTTTAAAATTATTTGAAAGTAAAAACAGATGCTTTTTCGCGTGTGCGTTACTTTCGTACTCGAATACGAATTACGGCTTCTGCTTCGAGTAAACAAAAATCTCAAATGCGAGATGAGTCTATAATAAGAAATTAAGCCAAAATAATATTGCATCAAACGTAAATAAATAACGGTTTCTGGTTTTCTTCATGGAGTAATTTTTCACGTCAAAAAGTAAGTCGAGACTATGACGACTACGACGAGAATCGATCAGTAGAGCAAAAATGGACAATAATAGGTTAATTAAGTAATTACCTGGCGTCTATTACTCGCACACTTAATTAAATGTGACAGAAACATTACGCTTTTACGACACTTTAAGTGATATTTTTTTTTGCAATCCAATACTGATTTTAGAATTTGAGCGACTACCGCTGAGTCTGCGGGTGTCAAATATCATGCATAATACACAAAACGATATCCATTTCCAAAGAGATTTCAAACTTTATCTGGTTTCAATTGTGGATTATTAAAACTTATTGTGCCATATGAAAGGCGGCTTCTTGTGAAATTGAAATCAAATTTAATATTTGAGCCACAAAAAATTGATAAGAACGATAAATGGAAATTATAAGAGTTGATATCATCGAAAACCTTCGACAATCGATGAAGCCTTATCACCACAAATAAAAAGTGACATTGATGATGAGTCATGAATTTCGATAATTTTGGCATTTGAGTCACCTGTTACCGACACAAAAGAGAAAAAATTTGTAAAGAAATTGTTCTTTCGCGCAACATGTGAATTTTGATTGGTTGGCAATAAATTTTAATCACCACCTCTTCAATGGATTTGCCATTTTAGGATCCCGCTGGAATATTTGAATTAATTGAAGTCGTTGGAAATGGAACTTATGGTCAAGTGTACAAGGTAAGTCAATTAAATATTTTATTACCTTCTTTTTTATTTTATTGGACTGTCGAACGTGAGAAGGTCCTGTAATAAAGTCATTCAATCCAATTATTTCTCCGAATATATTTTTTTCGTCTCGTGTTTTAACGGTCTCTGAACATCGGTGATACATTGTTTATTTTTGAATTGTGTGAATTTTTATGTCAAATCGAGTGGATTTCTACAAAATTTTTATCTTTTTGAAAAATTTGTTTTCAGTAGTGAAAGATATTGGTAAGCGATGTGGCATTTCCTGTTTGATTCTTTCTTTGTTGCTCAACAATTCTTTCTCACTACTTTTTAAAGAAAAAAATGTTAAACGATTGAAAGTTTTTCAATTTTTTATAAATAAATAAAATAACTGTCATGTCTGTCTCCGATTATCTCCCTTCGCTTGATCTAAATATTTATGAAATATATATGAAGAAGGTGACTCATTCGACAGAGTCAATCACATCAGCCGTAAGATTTATTTAGAAGATGAATCGCTTCTAATCTAAATAAAAATACATTCATAGAGGGAATTATTACAAATCAAACATATTTGACTTCACATTACGCTTGAGACGTTTTAAATGTCTATATTAGATTTTGAGACTCGGTGTATTGATTGTTGAGGGAAAGTTGCGTGAGCGCATTTTGTTGATAATTGTAAACAATACTTAGTTCTTACAGTTCATAGAGAAAAATGATTTTTTGTCTTTTTTGAAGTACGTTTTTCTCCTTTGATTCACATGAGTCTTGATTGGTTTTGCTTTTATTATAATTTTTTGAAAAACTCTTTCGCATCATCAGATTTTTTGTAGTTTATTATTTTCAAACAATTTCCAGTGCAATTCTTACATAAGTAACATTGCTTTGTTGAATTTTTTGGATCCCTTCTTTTTTTGTAGTGTTTTTTTTTTGTTTTCCATCGTTTTAATTTCCATATTGCGATGCTTTTTGGCTAGTTTTTTTAATTTTACATCTTAATTGTACCTTTTATAACTTTTTTTCTTAATTCATTGTTTCTCTTTTCACTTCAGTTAAAATTATATTTATTTCGTTTATCACATATTTTTTGCTTTTTTTTCGTGGTCAGTTCATCTTTGAAGTATGTGTGCTGGATTCCCTTGGATTTGTCCTACCATGTTCTTATGTTACAGTATTAGGTCTTAAGCCTTCCATTAGAGTGATTTTCATCCTGAATTTCTTAGTTAAATTTTTTGTCGTAAAAGAAGAATTATGATCATTCTTAGTTGTTGTTTCATTGTCGTTTTTTATAGTTTTTTGTAACAGGATGAAATAAAATGACTTTAAACTTCGTCCTCCTATTTTTTTCCTGTTTGAAAAACTGATAGGCTCATTGTTGATCTTGTGAACTTAAACCTCTTGTATGAACCTAAAAGAAAATATTTATAAAAATTAAAAAATTTAATTTTACTAAACTGATAGGAAAACACCTCAGACATTTTGATTTTATTATATTTGAGGTAACAGACAGACATCCCTCCCTTGAAACCCATTCCATCAAACCAAAATGCTCTAAAACTTTATTTATTTTATGATATTGATAATCATGTTGTTTCACATCATACGCAAACACAAACAGCTCGTCGCATACCTCCACATGCAAAGCACGAAAAAAGTAAACAAAAAACGCTCAGTCTCTCATATTTTTTACGGTTATTAATGCAAACAACAAGGAACAATTTGTTCCCATTATTACTTTATTTTTTAAGTGAAATGTAATAATAATCAATTCACTGATAACCTCTTAGTTACAAATATGTCTTCTTCAAGAATTCTACATAAATGACAAGATCTCGTCATTGCGTGTCGAGAATTGATTTTACTTGTAAATAATTTTTTTCTTTCGTTCCGTAACAATTTCGACAACACATGTTCTCGTTCGTCTTTTGTTCCGTTTTATTCTCCATGCGCTTGACAATGCATTGTGTTGCAGCCTTTCTCTTTTCATCACATCTTTTTTTCCATGTGTAAATAAATAAATTCTGAAACCATAACAAAGATGGGCCAAAAGATGTCATCTGCTCTCAATGTGTGTCTCTAGCAAAAATTTCAAAAAAAAAAGTTACAAAATTCCTCTTTTGAATAAAAGGAATTAAATAAAAATTTTATAAATTAACTCTCACTAGATTTTTTTTTTGAAATAAATAAATTACAATAAAAATGCATCCGGGTGATTTGATATGCGTTTCAAGAGTTGATTGGCAGTCCATTCACAGCAGACCGTCATCATGATTAAATCTTCATTGCCACAACTTCTGATTCTGGATGCAAATGAATAATGAGATGAACCCCTTAATTGACCTCTTTAAGTCTCTTAAGTGGCCAGATAGAGATCGTTAAATCATTTCTCTGGTGAGTGATGTAAAAAAACTCTAGCCACTGCCAAGTAATTGGCAGATTTTCGACACATTTTTCGGTGTGACCTTGAGAGTTGGTTGAAAATTTACATAATTTATTGTTTTTGCCGCTAATTTTAGAAAAGAAAGCAATTTCTCTCACAGATTTTTTTTTTGATTATTTTTTTTATTAGATGACGGAAACTGACTGATGATTGAGTGTCATTGTAGCGAAAAAAAATATAAACATTGAGTGGGAGAATTTTTGTAAAATGAAAGATGTCATTCGGAAGTACTTTCATTTTTAGGTCAATGCTTCATATCCCGTCAAAATCTCATCAAATAAATTTTTTGTTTGATTTAAAAGAAACAAAAATCAATTTTTTTCATTTTAATGAAAAAAAAATCATCGAGCGTAATTGCAGTCGCTCATGCACGACGACCGCCTAGCCTGGGGAACTGTAAATGAGTCATAAACCCATAAAAATTCTGAACAAAAAAAAATCGTAGTTGAAGCAGACCGTCAGTCGCTTATTGCTTTTAAAGCAAAATCTAGTTTCCTTATTTGGTGGCGAAGCGATCGATCGGTGCGGCATGGCAAGTTGTTCAGTGTCAGTGTCGGCAATGACGACGCGGAAAGATGCTGCAACGAAAAAAATATAATTAAATGTAAATTATTGCTCTTAATTTCAACAATAGTGGAGAATTTATACTTGTAAGAATGTGTGAGTGTAATTCATCATGTAACAGTAAAAGCGACACATCGACATTACAAAAATATTTAAATAGATACAGTTTGTTGGAAATAAATACGGAATATAAAAGAGTTGTGGTACTACTATAATAATAATAATAAATAAATAGAAACACAGAATAACAGACGTAATAAGAGAGGTAAGGTTAATGCACGACAACGATGAAGCAGTGGAGAGACACGCATGCAGGCCGATGGTTGATGATTTGTGCTTGCCTCTATATTAACATCACTCTCTTTTTTTTCGTCGTTACCACAACAAAAACATTACGCACACATAGAAGTTATTCGTTCTGTCACATTACAAAATAAAAACGAGAATATTTATATTTCGAAGTGAGAAACTTCGTCTTGCATTTGAAGAACGTATGTGATGTTGTTGTAATAATATGCAAGTTTATTTAATTTTGTGGATTCTCGGTTTTGGAATGTTTACAAAGGAATTCAGAGATAGAAATGAGGCGACAATTTTCTATGGGTTTTAATGGCATGATGATAGGAAATAATGATCAATTTAATGGTAATGGAAAAGTGGTGAATTGAGGAATAAATTTTTTAAATTGGAAGGTAAATGAATTTTTTTAATGAAA
Organism: Culicoides brevitarsis; assembly: GCF_036172545.1. Lineage (NCBI taxonomy): Eukaryota > Metazoa > Arthropoda > Insecta > Diptera > Ceratopogonidae > Culicoides > Culicoides brevitarsis. The sequence goes on along the minus strand of NC_087086.1, from coordinate 28,504,593 downwards.
TTTTGTGATTTTTGATCAACTTTACAGATTATACAAAAGGACAAATTTTTAATGAAGATTATAAGAATCTTTAACGATTCTTATTTTTTTTTTTGAACCTCAGATATTTTTACAAGAAAGCATCACTTTTCAACAAATTGACTAAAACCTGTGATACTAGTGATAAATAATTAGAATTAGAAATTAAAAATTTATAAAAGAAAGACAAATTTGTAATGATATGTGGGAAATTAAAGGTAAACTGATACCTTGAAAGTGTATTGACATTGACTCAATTTAAAAAGAAAGCCAAAGACTATGTGATTAAAAACGTTAAAATGAAGTCAACTAGCCCTAAAACATGAACAATGAATCAAATATATCATTTAAAATGATAGAAGAAAATACAACAGTAACCAACAATTTCATCCAGATTTGGTCCAAAAAGATATATGGTTGCCTAAAAGGAAACTAGCATAAGATTTTGGAATTTTTATGGGACATGGAAAGTTTCGTTATCACTTTAAGAACTTGAAACCAATCTTATATGATCTAAGTTGAAGCTTTACAGATCAAAAGTAAAAAGAACCTAGAAACACAAAAATCAGCCAAAAATGACACAAAATTGAGATCAAAAAGAGGTGACTCTACAGATCAGAAGATTCAAAGTTTTGTTAAACCACAATGGGATCACTCATATATCTGTATATCTAAAAGCATTGCTTTGTTTTGTATTTCATTCGAGGTTAAATATAAGTTTTTCCAAATTTTTATAGGAAATTATTTCAAAAATGTGGAAAAATTTCATATGAAGATTTGAAAGGTCTTATTTTTAAACCCTGAGGTTCAAAAGTCGTGTTCCTATATTTATTGAATTCAAAAGACCTTTTTTTTTAACTTTAAACAATTTTTTTATAACGATTTCCAAAAAATTGTTAAAAGTTATAAAAATGTCTTTTGAATTCAGGAAGTTAAAGAACTTTACTTTATAAACCTAAATTCAAAAGAAACGCTTTGAAATATGTTAAAAGTGCAATAAAAGTGAATATTAGATATCAATTTCGCCCAAATCATCAAAAGATGGACTTGACAAAAACAGCTTCCTTTTCTTTGACATCATTGAGAAGTTTTTCATGGCAGTAAGAGCTTAGAAATAGTTTCAAACCAAATTTTTCATCAATCATGAAAAATGCTTCAATAATCACAAAATAAGATAAAAATCTGATATCAGGCTGATAACTCCCAATTGCCTTCAACAAATTTTTTCTTTGATGTTGTCTCGCGGTAATCCATTGTTTATTTGGGATGCCATTTCATGCTTGCCTTCGCAGCAGATAAGAAACAACACAACACAAAATGGGTTGGTCTCGCAATCTAAATATTTATAAAATGTCAAAAAAGGGATGAAATTTTGTTTTGTTTATTTATTGTAACTCTTTTCTAAACTCTTTCGTCTGCCTGTCATTTGGCAATGTCTCTAGCTTCGAGCTAAGTAGCGTCACAAGTCGTGACATCAACCTACACACATTTCATAGATCAAACGGCGACGCGCATAAAGACTTAGCTCGTAAAATCATTTTTTAATTAATTTCCTATAAATCGTATAAAAAGCCTCGCTAGATATTTATTTAAAATGTTTACTTACAACAAGCTTCGATGTCTCATGTTCATGTCTCAACACGTTCGAGATTCATTTTTATTAAATATTGATTTCGTCATGGGTTTTAATATATTTATCATGCAGCAACGTGATTGAATTTTAATCATCATCGTCGTCGTCGTCCAAAAACTTTTTTTTTCTAAAAAAAAATATTTACATCTTAATTACCATTTCTGACGTTGCTGTTCAGCCGTTATTGTTGCTCGTTGAAAGCAATTGAGAGTTGACACACTTATGAATGAAATGTTTTTATTTTTCGGAAGCCGTCGTGATTAATTGTTGATTCATTGATAAAAATACACAACG